>NC_034409.1:120059021-120333671 GCF_002078875.1 Numida meleagris | reverse complement strand
GGTGATCTTGTAGGTCTTTTCCAACCTAGCTAATTCTATGATTCTATGATTCTATGAAGCTGCCGCTGGGTGATACTGTGGTACAGTAGAGATATCTGGAGTTAGATGCAGGACAATTTTCACCTATATTCAAACTTAGGAGATTAGGAAAACTTGTAAAAATCCCTGTAGAGAAGAATTGTTGCTAAATTAATGGCTGAGAAGGGGAACAACATGGAGAGAATCAAAGAGAGACAACAAAGGTCAGGATATAGGGCAGTTTGTGTTAATATATCCTTCTTTCCTCTCACCTGAAACACTCCTAAGAGCTGGGCTTCATTAATCTGTTTCTAAACACTGCTTCTTGCATCTGCAGCCATCAAATAAATGTAGTATTAGTAACGGAGTGTTTTGAAAATTAGTTGTTGAGCCTTTCACAAGTCTTTTTTTTTCAAGTTACTGCTCCTAATTTTGAATTATATTTATTTTGTATTAAGTAGCAATGCTTTTTCTATTGTTTGTATGACATTTTGCAGTGAGCAACTGCGTGGATTTCCCATGCCTTCTCCTTATTTGAGGTGCACACAACTTGTTAACCTATCTGCTGATTTATTTTTTTAATTTTAATTGTAACTAAATGTCATGTCTGCAGCATGATATCAACTTGAAAATAAAGTACAGGAAAAGGTGAAGAACCTTTTTGCTGATGTCCAGCAGGAGAGGGTCAGTTGGGGGTTAGGGAAAGATTCTGCACCAGGGGGTGGTGGGCATGGAACAGGCTGCCCAGGGCAGTGGGGACAGCCCCGAGTGCCAGAGTTCAAGGAGTGTATGGACAACACTCTCTGATACAGTCTGATTTTTGGATGGTCCAGTGTGGAGCCAGGAGTTGGACTTGATGATCCTTGTGGGTCCCTTCCAAGTCAGGATATTATGTGATTCTGTGTTTCTCCTTGGACATGATTCACTCTGAATACTTGCTGCTTTGATTTCAATACTAGAGATGTTTTTTAGTAGTAGAGATCAGGATATATCTGAGTACAGGAAAACAAACAAGTCCCTACTCACTTCTGGAAAAAAAAATTAATAGCACAGCCTGTTACAACCTTGAAAAACATTAGAACTGGGGTTTGAAAATAGGAATGTAATTAAAGCATGAGCCATTTGATCAGTTTCTCAGTCAGCCAGAGAAAAGGCATAACTGCCAAGCAGTTTGCCAGACCATCTGTGTTTTTTTAGTTTAAGAAAATCTCAGTACTTGCCCTACTCAATTCTTTGATGAGACTGCTGCTTTTCAGTTCTTTAAAAAGAATGTGTTAATTGTGTTCTTTGTTTCAAAAATTGGTAATCCTAGTTCATCAAATAGCAGTAAAGTAGGACAGAAGATGCAGCAACGCATAGGATTTTAATGCCTAAAGGTGTTGGTGTGTGCACCTTCAGTGCAGAACAGTGCTGTAACTGCAACCATTATGGTCCTGGGAGATTTAGCTGAGCTTCACACCTATGAGACACTGCTCATACACATCTGTGTGAGACTGAGGCCTTTGGATACCCTCCTGTACCACCAGACTCTCTTTGTCATTCACAATACTAAATTCAAGTTACGATGACTTTCATTTTTGTCTAAACTTTCTCACCAAGAGCAGAATCTCCTTGCAATTAGCTGTGTTCACATACCTGTGAAAGAGGCTCTATCCTGACAACCTGGAAATCTTATTAAAGACAGATAGATGGGGTGACAGTCCAAAGGTATGCTTCATGTTGTAGGAAGATTTGTGGAAAGAATAAAACCCTTCTATTCGTGAGCTCTGAACACTAGACCAGGTCCCCAGACCTGCTTGTTGAAGCTTACTGTGTGCAGGTTTGGGCACAACAGCACAAAAAGAACATAAAACTAATAAAGATTGTCCAAAGGAAGGCTATGAAGATGGTGAAGGGTCTAGAGAGCAAGATGTAGGAGGAGCGGCTGAGGTCCTTTGTTTTCATAGAATCATAGAATCATATGAGTTGGAAGGGACCATTTAAAGGTCCAGCGCCCCTACAATGAACACCTACAGCTAGATCAGGGTGCTCAGAGCCCTGCCCAGCCTGGCCTTGAATGTTTCCAGGGACAGGGCATCCACCACCTCCCTGGGCAACTTGTTCCAGTGCCTCACCACTCTTATTGTAAAAAAGACTTCCTTATGTCCAAACTAAATCTTCCCTCTTTTAGTTTGGAACCATTTTCCCTTGTTCTATCACAACAGACCCTGATAAAGAGTCTGTCCGCTTCCTTCTCATAGCCCTCCTTTACTGAAAGGCTGCTCTCAGGTCTCCTCAGAGCCTCTTTTCTCCAGGCTCAACAACCTCAGCTCTAACAGCCTAACAGTGCAGGGGAGGTGTTCCAACCTTTAGATCATTTTTGTGGCCATGCTCTGGATGTGCTCCAACAGGTCCATGTCTCTCCTGTACTGAGGACTCCACATCTGGGTGCAGTACTCCATGTGAGGCCTCACCAGCATGGAGTACAGGGGCAGGATCAACTCCCTTACTCTGCTGGCCATGCTTCTTTTGATGCAGCCCAGGATGCTGTTGGCTTTCTGGAATGTGAGGGCACATCACTGGCTCATGCTTAGCTTCCCATGCACCAGTACCCCCAGGTCCTTTTTGGCAGAGCTGTTGTCAATCCTTTCATCCTCCAGCTTGTATTGTTAGTGGGGGTTGCCATGTCCCAGGAGCGAGACCTTGCACTTGGCTTTGTTGAGCCTCATGAGGTTCTCCTGGGCCCACTGTTTGAGCCCGTCTAGGTCTCTCTGAATGGCATCCCACCCCTTGGGCATGTTGACAGCAACACACAGCTTGGTGTCATTCACAAATGTGCTGAGAGGGCAATTGATCTCACTGTCAATGTCACAGATGAAGATGTTTAAGAGCACCAGTCCCAGCACTGATCCCTGGAGGACACGACTTGTTGAGGCGTCTGAGGCATGGACTCAGAAGTGAACAATCCAAATCGTTCACTGCAGGTTCAAACATGCCTTATATACATTCACAAGTTTTCTCTTTTAACTTTCCCACCCGCCTTTACATGTCAACAAAACATTCCACAAACACTGCTTAACTGTGCATGGAGGCGCTTATCCAATCAGAGTCACGAGTTGTTCCTCGCCACACACTCTTTCTCCAGTCAGGTTTGTTAACACGCAGCCATCACGCAGCTTACTTGACTTTGTTTTTCTTCTTCTGGAGGTGTCCTTGGTTCTCAGCGTTGCTTTCTCATGCTGTTTATCTTGTTCCACAGCTTCTGCTCTGAATAGTCTTTCTTGTATTCCCACAACTTGTCACTGATCTCCATCCAGACATTGAGCCATAGACCACGACTCTCTGGGTAATATCTCTCAACCAGTTCCTCTTCCAAAGAACAGTCCACCTATCAAGTTGATATCATTCCAGTTTGGAGAGAAGGATGTTATGGGGGACCACATCAAAGGCTTTACTGAATTCCAGATAGATGATAGATTTGTTCAGCCCAGAGAAGAGGAGGCTGAGGGGAAGCCTCATGGCAGCCTACAGCTCCCCACTAGGGGAGCAGAGGAGCAGTGCTGAGCTCTACTCTCTGTTGACAGCAACAGAAACAGAAGGAATGGCATGGAGCTGCATCAGGGAGGGTCAGGTTGGCAGTTAGGGAAAAGTTCTTCCCCAAAAGGTAGTGGGCATGGAATAGGATGCCCAGGGCAGTGGGCATGGCCCAAAGTGACTGAGTTTGAGGACTGTTTTGAGGACACTATCAGACGTAAGGTTTAATTTTGGGTGGTGCTGCGTGGAGGTAGGGTTTGGACTTGATGATCCTTGTGGGCCTCTTCCTACTCAGGATAGTCTATGATTCTGATTGCAGGGAAAGAGGTTGCAGATCATAGACAAAGGGGATCCAGAGGGCTTTGGGTAGGGTGCTTAGTCAGCAGGGAATTGCTCTTGGAGGAAACTTTCACACTCACATCAGCTCTGTTATCAGCAGTGAGTCCAAAAGTCAAGTTAAAAGGCAGAGAATTTCCACATCTCCATACATAAGCCCTACCAAAAATTTCCAAGCGTCTCTGTGAAACCATAGTGCAGGGAAGTTAAAAATGAAGGAATACTCTTTCCTGTTGTATGTGTGCTGTAGTGAAAACAGATGGCAGTGTACCGGTTTATGAGGCTTATAAAGTAGCAATTAATCTTTCCTCAGACACGGATGAATGCCTCCTTCACTCGGTGCATTGCAGGAGGACAGGTGCTCACCGAGCTCAGTACCTGCTTACCAGGAGGTGGTGCTGGCAGGTCACCCTGCCTGCCATCAGTAATTAAAAGGATTAGTCCAGGATAACTTGTTGTCTTGGGATGCAAGACTGCAGCAATTTATTATTATTATTATTATTATTATTATTATTTTCCAAATCACTGTACAGCAGCTGCTGCATGGTATTTTTCAAATAACATCCTAGTGACTGAAACAGAGCAGTACTTGAAACCTGGAAATCATATTAAGCTGAATGTCCAGTTTTATATTAAGAGTGAAAAAAACCCACAAGTGTTTGCAGACAAATGTAAATTATTTCAGAGGAAGAGTTGATGCTGTTGGAATTCAGCTGCTTAAATTAGAAATACAAATGATAGATCTAGCACAAGCTGGGAACTCTCTTGACATTGCTATAATGCGAGGGACAAGTCATTTCATGCTTCCTTGCTTCTGCAAAACATGTAAGCAAATTGTTACTGAAAGGCAAGATATTGGGGTGGTCATATGAATGCCAGGAGGCATTTATTTGTAGCTAATGTATGGCACAACATTTCCCTTTGTACCTCTAATATGAACTTAGATGTAAAGTATTGGTAGTGAAAGGGAGAGTTTGTTTTTGTCAGTAGTCAAACTGTACAAGGGGTCTTCGATTTTTTTCTCAGTAGAAATCTTAAATTTAGTGCAATCTTAAATTCAGTGAGTTATATAGCTTGTACTTGTACTGGGCATCCTTCCCATAAGAACAAAATATGTTCCTTGTATTGCAAGGCAAATTGATTCTGAGGGTAAGTAGAGAAAACCCTTGAGACAAGAGACCAGTGGTCAGTAAACTGGCATTATTTTAATTGCTTGAAGTAACTTGCATGTATGGAAATCAAATTAATAATTTTCAGCTGCAGAACAACATTCTTTCCATTAGTGACACAAATAAAAGTTTTCATTATTAATTAGCAGTCATGACATAATTTGGACAACAAGCAGTATATTCTTCATCTAAGAAGACCTCTAAAAATTAGAAAATACCTCAGATAAAAAATATAAATTCAATGAAACTGAAATTCATTATGGCATTTTTTAAAATTCACTGACAAGTATGCCATCCGTAAATAGCACCCTTTTCCACGTGTTTTTTTAATACATTTTTGTCCGTATGTGTGAAACTTTCATAATTAGAAAACTAAGGTGGTGCCTGTGGTGTTAATCATCTTTTCTAACTTGTTGTTCAATTTAATTACTGTGTATTTAATTTGATAAATTAACAAACTTATAATTAAATGCTTGTATACGCCAAACATACAAAATTTGCATGCCCCAGTCATTCTTGCTCTCATATATTGAAGATATCATTTGAATTTCAGAACCGTATTTCTAGAAATATTTTTTCCACTTTCTGCTTGGTATAGAGTTTATTGGAGCAGGTGACTGGCAAACAAAGATTGGCTACTTATGAAAAACACATAGAAATCTAATGAGATATAAAGAAAAAAAATTAAACTGAAAGGGAATAATGGAAAATCTGATCTCCTTAAATAAAAGAGTAAAAACACATAATATTTTTTACTAAGTAAACAACAAGTAAGAAACATACAGGATCTTGTCAGCTTTCATCCACCTTATCAAAGACTAACCTTTGTATCTACCCTATCAAAAGATTTCCACAGGAATTGAAAACCTGGAAAAACAAGACTAGTTATGCTTTGCGCATCAAGGTCCTTCTTTTTTCTCCCTCTATATATGTTCTTTGCTGTGGCCTCTGTTCTTTTTCTTGGTTCCTGGTCTGCTCTGGCAGCTACTTGTGGAGCCTGTTTTTGGTGCTCTTTCTCACCTTCAGAAGCTGGTGAGAAACAAGTGTTGAGCTGCCCTTTCCATGTAACTACAGTGTTTCTCTTGCATGGTGCCTCCTTTCCTTCATTTAGGAAGGTTTATCTGGCTCAAGAGCATTAGAAAGATTACAATTACAGAAATACTTTTAAAAAGAAACTGTACTGAAACATCTTCAATTAAGTTAGTTTTATTTGGCCAACCCATGCACAGCGTTATTGCTGTTATCCAAGCCTGGTGTAATACTCTGAATCATTTTGTCCTGTTTCAGAAGTTAGCTGTATTTGTTTTCAGACACTTTACAGCGCATCATTACGCTGTGCATTTCCTTCTGAAACAGCTCCAGTTTTGCAGGGAAACATCTGTCCTTCAGTCATATTTTCCAAAAACCTGAACAGTTTCATCTCCCTGGCTCACAAGTAGTGTCTAAGCACAGTGTGCCGCTACTACCACAGTCCCATTAAAAGTAATTGCAGGCAGTGATGCAGACAATTATTTCTGACTGACCAATTTGTTGATCTTTTCAGTTCAAGAATATAATATGAAGATCTACTGTCCTTTTTTCCCTATCTTGCCCTGTTTAATTGACAGGCCAGCACTACTTACAATTTACTGCAGATTGCAGTCTCCTGTCAGAAGATGTTTTGAATTCTGAACATGGTCTTACACTGCTTTTCTGCAAAGGTTAATTAACACTTCTTTTTGCTGATACCAGGAACAGAAATGTGAAGGAAACAAGAAACTGGCATAAATGGAAATCTGCCAATTATACTCTGCAAACGTGACTCTAGATATTGGTTGGTGAGAAGGAAAGAAAACACATTTATCATCTCTATTTTGTAGAAAATGTTTTTCCACATTTCAAGCCAGTATGCATTGGTGAGTCCTAAACATTATAATATTTCTTTAACTCTCTTTTTTTCAGTACAGCAGTCATTTTTACTTTTTCAGGTATCCTTAATTCTTAATTATTTCCCTGTTAATTTCTTTTTTATCTGGGTAACTCTTCCCTAAAATGCTTCCAGTGTATGCTGCTTTTATTTTCCAATATTCTGCCTCTGTAAAAGCCCTCATCTTTCCCTAATGATTTCTCATTCATTTTATGGCAATTATTTCTGTGGTCTTCCTATGTTCCTCTAAGTTTTGAAACAGAAAATTCACCCTCAAATAACACCAGAAGATACACATTTATATCAAGAACCAATTAAAAAGCCAATTTCCATAAAATTCATTCACAGACTCCCACCCTCCCTTCCTGCAGATTCCTGGGAGAAAAAGAGGAAATGCTTTAGAAGCCTTTCCTTGAACCCATACCATGCATGGAGAGAAGGGTGGGTTATGAATAAAACAGCTATAATAGTTGTAATAGCAGATGCCCCCCATTGTGGTTGTCTCAAGGCAGAGGGTCATGCTGGTTGAGCAAGAGCTTCTCCTCCATTTTCTTTCCCAAGGATGTCAGGCAGGATAGCTTTAAGTTTAACCTTGAATTGAGCTAAGTAGAGAAAATCATGGGAAGGATACTGAGGTCACCACTTCTTATCTCCACTGTTCTTGTGTCAGTCTTTCTCTCTTGACTTCCTCTCTATAAAATGGCTGTATGAATTGAAATGTTTTTCCTCCCAAACTGAATTGTTCTCTGATGTTATATTTATTCATTGAAAAGGACATTACAAAGTAATTCCTTGTCTCTTTACCTATGTAAGCCCTAACATGGCTGTAGGATCAGGTTCGTAAGTGAAAAGATAATTTTATGTAAGTGAGGCATTCCACAAACTCTCATTTAGCACTGGAAAGTGGACTATCAAGTACACTATCAAAGGACACCCTGGAGGGAGCCACATTGCTCATGGTTCACTAAGGACTGGCAGATTGTGAGAATTTCATATTAGTGTAAGTTCTGTTAAAATGTATGTACTTCAAAGAAAACAACAAAAACAAAAAAACAACAGGGAAATACACTGCTAGAAAAGAGGGAAATGAAAAGAAATGAGTCTACAGAAATCAGGTTTCATGAGGAGGAACTGGGACTGAAAGTCATGATCATATTTGTAGAAACTGTAGAAAATCAACATTTTTGTCTTTGGTATGAACCTTAGACTAATAGGAGGAAGGTTGCTGGCAAGTCTTCTCAGTTTAATTATTTCATCTTCATCCCAAACAAACCTTTTTTATTTTTCCAGTATACCCCAGATTTACTCTTCCTTGGACAACCCACGATGTGGGAAAAAAGCATATAATTTCCTTTATAACTTCATGCTCTTTCTGGCATGGAAAAAGGGAAATATCTATTTCTTTATTGCTTACAGTGAACCTAATCTATTTTTTTTTTCCAACTAGACTTAGATACTGCATCAAATTGGGATTTATTAGAGCAGGGTATGATAGGTTAATTGGGTCATTATTGTAGGATGATACAATGCAATTATCACTACTGATTTTGAGATAATGTGGAAGTTCGAGCTCACAGTATATTACAACCAATTGTAAAATCTCATGACTGGTATGAAATTAACCATGTTCAACACAGTAATTAGCAAAAAAATCCCAAAATCTTAGTAGCACTAGTGTTGGCACACCTCCAGTATCTTAAAAATATCAAAACTCTTCTTCATAAATTCAGAATTCTGCAAATTAAAAATAAGTACATTCATATTGAATCTGTTTGGGAGTAGATTATAATTCTACAAAAGATACAATGTTAATGATGGGACTACTTTGAAGAGCTACTCCAACACACATAAAATTTGGAAGCAGAAAATTCCAGAATAACTTCACTGGTAATTATTTCTATAAAGTAAAGGAAGCAATGTCAGTTAAAACAAATCTGAGTGCATTAAGACTATCATCAAAGACTTGAAGGGTGGAAAGCTCAATCTCTTTCTCAACGACTAAGGAGAAAGTTTTCACTTTTGTCATTCTTAAATGATATTTATCTTGCTTACACCCAAATCTAAGCCATTACACTTCTTGAGAAGTAAAATGAAAAGCTTTAATTCCTAGTCCAAGTAATCTTTAACGCACAAAGATATTATCCAACTTGAAATAATTCTCATACACTTCATGTTCTCATTACAAGGTTGAAAATCCCCATAGTTGAACATTTACTTTCCACAGTGTTCTTAGTATTTATACTACATAGATCATTAAAAGGAACCGGAAGACACTAAGGAAAGCTTTTTGGGTGCTCCATGGCAGCTGTGTGTACTATTGTTGAGATTCTCAAGTTACAAACTATAATCTAGTTGACCACTAAGTTCAGTGAAATTATCAGTCACATTTTTTGCTTGTGTGGAGGGAAGTTACACAGCTAAGACAAAACCTGTATTATCTCTATTGGCTGTAATCACATTTAACGCTTTGGACAGGGTAAACTAGGAGAGTGTTCCTGGAGCACTTTCTGTCTGGCGCTTGCAGGTCTGAGCAGTGCTTGATACTCAGCAGCATGGATGTCTCTCCTTCAGCCATTCCTGATAATCAAGCAAACTGTCTGGAAACTAGGAATTCCCCAGAATGTTAGCTGTTCCATAAAAGAAATTGCTTCTAAGTATTTATTGGGAATGGGGTTGCAGGAGACAGGGGAGAGACAAAATGCATCTACAAACTTGTTACTAAAAAGCTGTAACACTTTTGGGAAAATCAAATCACTGGTCACTGAAGCTACTTGTTGGTGTTGTGGGCTTTGGTTTAAAGATACAGACATTGTAAGATTTACTCAGAAAATCAATTATCCACAACTACACTGATTTCAAACACTATTTCTACAGATCATTTTATTGCTATTAATCTCATGACAGCACTTTGATAATTTTCTATCTGCATGGGCATCCGTGTTCATTGCTATTCCTCTAGATGTGAATCTGAAAATGCATTTATGCACATGTAAGGTCTGTGAAAGATATTTGTTCTTTTGGTACAAATCATGATGAATACTTCTGTCTTCCAGAAAAAGTAAATAATTAGTGTCCCAAGGGACTTGAGCAATGTGAGGAAATCTGTTCCTGCATCCAAATACACTTACTATTAGCAACTTTTTCTTGAAGTCAAATCCAAATCTTCTTTGATGTAATTTAAGCTCATTACATTTTGTTCTGACTCCAAAGCTTATAATGAAGAGGTAATTTGTTTTTGGAGCTACCTTTTCTATAGATGAAAACAAATGTACATCTTCTTGATCTCTTTTTTTCCTAGACTAAGGAACCTACATTTCTTCAGTCTACAGGATGTCTAGACATTTGATCATTCTTCATAGAATCACAGAAACATAGAATGGTTTCAGTTGGACCTTTAAAGATCATCTAGTTCAACTCCTCCTGCCATGGGCAGGTACACAGTCCACTAGATCAGGTTTCCCAAAACCACATCTAATGTGACCTTGAACACCTCCAGGGATGAGACATCCACAGCTTCTCTGGGCAAGGCTTTCCAGTACCTCACCATCCTCACAGAGAAGAAATTCTTCCTTATATCTAATCTAAATCTACTTCATTTCAGTTTAAATCCATTACCTCTTGTCCTGTCACTACACTCCCTAATAAAGAGTCTCTCCTCATCTTTCCTGTGAGCCCCCTTTAAATATTAGAAGGGCACTATCAGGTTTCCCTGTAACCTTTTTTTTACTCATCCTGAACAACCTCAGCTTTCTCAGTCTGTCTTCATAGAAGAGGTGCTCCAGCCCTCTGATCATCTTTGTGGTTGCCCTCTATATTTGCTCTAATAGCACCACATCTTTCTTATGCTAAGGGACCCAGAGGAGGGTCCGTTATACTCCAGTGAAGTTTCAGAAGGGCAGAAGAGAGGGGAAGAATAATCACTGTCAGCCTGCTGGCCATGCTTCTTCTTATGCAGCCCAGGATATGATTACATTTCTCAGCTGCAAGTGCGTGCAGCTGGCTCATGTCCAATTTTCATCCACCAGTATCCCTAAGTCCTTCTCCATGTAGCTGCTCTCTATCCATTCATCCCACAGTCTGGACAGATACAGGATTGCCCAGGTTGTTTTCTTCAGACCTTCTCTAATTAGTTAGCAGACCTCAGAAAAACAGTGCTCCAGCTGAGTGCTTGCCAGTGCTGAATAGAATGGAATGATCATTTCAACTAAAAAGTTGAAAGTAGCAGTGAGGTTCCTCTTTGTAGTTCACGATTGTCATGGTTTTGTGATTTTCAGTTATTGGTATTCCAGATCATAACATCATGTAGTGAATGTACCTGGTTCTCAGAAGAGAAGGACTACTACATTCCCCAAGGTACTTTGCTCCTCTGTTACCATTTCCGGCCAGAGGGGAAAGATAAAAACTTGCAGATCACGAGACCTCATCCCTTTTTCCGCCTGCATCTCGTCCTGGCAGCACCTCGCTCTCCAGCCGTCTTATCGTCGGTAGTAGAGTAAGGCCTACCTTGATTTTGGGACATTCTCTCTCTCTGTATTGGATTTATCAGACTAATTTGTAATTATATTGTATTATAGTGTGTTGTTTTGCATTCCGATATCTTATTTAGTAAATTAGTTTGTTTCTCCTCAGATTGTTGCCACTGTTCTTTGCTCTCAGGGCCATCTCCTTACCCTTTTCCCCTTTTCCCTTTTCCCAGGGTGTGGGCCCGTGGGTCCCCCGTCCCATTCATCACGAAACCAGGCCAAATGCCTGTAAACCATTGACAATGATACAATTTTACCATTTTAAAAACTTTGTAGTATGAGTGACTCAGCTTTCACTTGTAAGCCTTTTAAAGTGCTATCCTCATTTTTAAAGTTCTTAAGCATTTTTTTTTATTAGCACAATGCTATTATTATGTCTTTTGGTGAGATATATCTCTCAGCAGCAGCAATCAGAAATTATAGGAAATGGCTGAAATTCTGTGGTACTCAGAAGGGCTGAGTTTCAGAGAAAAATGTGAACATAGACTGTCATTTATGCCTCCATGTCCTAGTAAAATATATGACTTTGTCTGAAGGGGAAGCAATATATTTGTAGCCAAATAATAATATCTTAGCACATATTTTCAGTTAATTATTGGAAATGCTGAGTGTTGTTTTGTCACGTTTTCAGAAAGAGAAGCAAGCTATTTTAAATTTTTTTACTCAGTGCAAGGAATTCAAAGGAAAATGCTGAGTTCCCATAACTGGTTGTATTTCCTTCCTATCTACAGCACTTTTTGTGTTGTAATTTTCATGTTTTGCAGAAACAAATAAAATTATTAATAATAATATTCTAAGGGACATCTAGAAATAATGAGGAAGTCTTGAAAATTTCCCTTCCCTCCTAAGAAAACACTATCACTTAAATGAATGCTTGTAGGAATGCCTCAAGAATACTATACACAGGATGGATCACTTCAGATTAGTTAAAGTAATGATGCCTCGTAGAAAACTTCTTTAGCCCTTTCTACCTCAAACTGTCTTAAAACAGTAAAATATTGGCTTTCGAATCCATTAGTAGTCATTGGATGCTTTCCCCCATGCGTAAAACTGAGACCAGGGGGAATTGTGAGGCCAGCCTGCAAGAAATCTATGTCAGAGCTGGGCACATCTAATGAATTCTGGTCTGAAAGGAGTAAAGCTATTGTTCAGCTAAAGAAGTGAAGGACAGAAAGTGATTAGAAAGCTAACTGAGACATGCCACACAATATTATGTTTAAGCACATGCTGTTGTTAAGGTGTACAGATGAAGGAAGCTGTGTGAAGGAGAATGGGAAAGTCATCAACAGGCCTGAGTGCAAATGTTGTGCACATCCTACTGAAACACGAGGCAGAAGTACAGATTCCATCTTATGATGGTCCTCTGAGTCCTTGATTATATTACTGCCAGCTCTCACTTTCATGGACTGCTGGGCGTTCTTAGTCTCAAACTTTTAAATGAAAACACTTTCTTTTGGTCTGTTTCACAGACATCACTGGGCTGTGGATAACAATTGTGTAGTCATTCATAGGAAGAGACTTATATCACAAAGATCTTGCTGTCTCTTATCGGTATAAAAGGCAAACTAAAATTTTCCTCTGAACAAATGTACCACAGTGTTTGCATTTTCCAATATCTATACCAACAATTTGGATAAGATAACTTCCAGGACTTATGACCAAATAAATTGGGTGTTATAATTTCAGTTTGGTTTATGCTATTCAGCTATTACAGAGTATTTCAGGGTTCAGGTAAAAGAAGAGCCAGCATCCTGATATCAGAAGATACCTGATTCTGAGCTATGCTTATGGGCAGAGTGAGCCAGAAACTGCAACAGGGGAGAATACTGTGAGATGCAGTTGGATTGGCAAGAGAGGAAAGCGGGGGCAGCAGAGCCCAGGAGCCAGGAGGTGAAGCTTCCCACCTTGCACAAAGAAGGCTTTAGAGAGAACATCACAGCAAAGTGGTCTGCAGGCAGGGAACGGTCTGAAACACCTCATCAGGACAGTCGTTTTCTCTCTTGTGATTTCATTCCTTGATGCTGTTTATTGACAGATAATGGTATTCAGTCTTTAAATTAGTATTTTGAGAATGTGGATTTGGCAATGTCATTAGCCGAATACATGTGCAGATTGATCTAGTAGTGGGCATGGAAAAGCAGAAGAAAAGAGCACAAAACCCACCTAGAAATGAAATACTGGTATATCTGGTATTCTGATTTCAAAAAATGAACATTATTCTTTGAGAAACAGAAAGCATTAACATACAAACTCTGTCATACTACTTTTTAAACACACACACACATATATATCTATATTATCCATTTAATGGACATTATATTCACCTGTGCTGAATGTGGAAATGCCAAGAATATCTTTCATCAAATAAAGTATGAAGCTACAAAACTGCTTAGTGTATCTTTCTTATACGAAGCCAGGTGCTTATTGTTCATTTTTTCCTCACTACCTTTTATATTCTAATGACGAGTAGGTATGTGGACTATATGGCCTATGATTCCCTGAAAGAATTGAGGTTCACTTCACTGTTGTAGAGATATTGTGAGGAGCCAAAAAAATTCATTTGATGGGTGAAACAGTTCTTGACAACTTGTAATATTAGTGATTATACAGCCCTCCCCTTTTTGAAAGTACTGCAAGTATCACTGAGATTTCTGGCTGAAACTAGATAGACTATACATGAAATTTTGTAGCTTTCTTCCTGTTTTGTTTCAGATTAATGAGTGCTAATCCTTAAAAATGAAAATGAGGTTCTATCAGGCAGGAAAAATAATGTTCTCTTTAATAATCAGCCATCTAAATTCTCTTTAATTAGCTACAATGTTCACATGGAACCTTGCCACCTCCTGCTCCGAAGGCAGTATTAAATCCCCCCTCTCCAATTCTAAGAGATGTTTTATTAAATGATGTGAAACTGAACAAAGTAGAACTGGCAAATACCTCCAAAATATTTGCAGTAAATGTCAGCTTCTGTAAAAAAACTATGAATAAAAACTTGATTAAGCTTTGAAAGAACGTTTTATCTTTATAACTCTATAGAAAATCCAACAAATCTGGAATCTACTCGATGTTATGTATCATTTTTCATCTCATTCATATCATTTCCATGGAAACTTAGACCTGCATTTCATTGTTAGTCAGGGTGACTAAGTCAGGTAGTTGACTCAGGGAATCATAGCTGCTCATCTAGAAGGAGAGGAGAGAAGACCCAGGAAGACATACTAGACTAACTTCAGTCCCTAGAAAAGTTTTGGAGATTATTCTGGATGCTACTGACAGGCATTTAAAGAAAAAAAGCTACTATCAGGAATAGTCAATGTGGTTCGTGAAAGGAAAGTCCTTTCTTAGTAACTTGATATCCTTCTATCACAAGGTCATCTGCTTAGAGGATGAAGGTGTTGGATGTAATCTTTTCTGGATTTTAATAAGACCTTTGATGTTGTTTCTCACAATATCCTTCTGGACAAATTGTTCAGCTCCAAGTGTTCAGCTCCCATGGTGTGCTGGGACAAGAACAGGATAAATAGCAGAGCTCAAAGTGTGGCAGTGAATGGGGCTTCACTTGGCTGATGACCAGTCACTAGCAGTATTCCCCAGGTCTCAGTCCTTGGGCCAGTTCTGTTCAGCATTTTTGTCAGTGACCTGGATGCAGCAGCGGAATGCATCTTTCAAAAGTTTGCTGATAACAGTAAGCTGGAAGGTGCTGGAGGGAAAAGAAGCCTTGAAGAAGTGTCTAGATACATTGGAACATTGGGCAATCAACAGCATAATGTTTAACAAAGGTAATTGCTGGGTGCTGTGCTGGGTATAGAGCAAAAACTGGACACAGGCATAGACTGGGAGACAAGTGGCTGGACAGAAATTGCCCTGGGGTTGCTGGTGACAGTAGGCTCATCAGCAGCCAGCAGTGTGTCCTGGCAGTCAAGGGGCAAACCACATTTTGGCATTCATTAAACATAGCACAGCCAACTAGTCAAAGGAGATGATGTTCCTGCTATATTTAGTGCTGGTGCAGCCTCACCTTGAGTACTGTGTGCAGTTCTGGGCTCTAAAATATAACAAGATATCAAGGTCGTTGGAAGCATCCAGAGGACAAAAAAGCTGGCAACAGTGCCGAAGTCATGTCCTGTGAGGAAAGGCTGAGGACGCTGTGCTGCCCAGTCTGGAGAAGCGGAGGCTGAGAGGTACCTCATTGCTCTCTGCAGAGCCATGAGGAGGGGAAGCAGAGGGAGGTGCTGAGTTCTGCTCCTAGGAACCAATAGCAGGGTGGGAATGGCACAGAGCTGGCAGGGGAGGGTCAGACTGGGCATTAGAAGATGTTTCTTTAGCGTGAGGGTGGTCAGACACCAGAACAGGCTTTCTAGAGAGGTGGTTGATGCCCCGTGCCTGTCAGTGTTCAAGGAGCATTTGGTCAATGCCCTCAGTACCAAGCTCTGGTAAATTCTGGTTAGCCCTGATGTGGTCAGGCAGTTGGACTTGGAGAACTTTAAAGATTCCTTCCTCTGAACTTTTCTAATTCTCTTTCTTCAGATGTCTCCAGTGACTTGAGTGTATCCCTCACATAGGTGAAAGTGGAATTCAAATGGAAATTTCTGTAGATGGACTCTCAGTTAATCAACACAACATGTAATCTATTAATATAGTAATAGAGGAGAGGTATTTCATCTGTTTCACCAGGTGAATATCCACAGGATATTACAGCTGTAGCTAAGTTTAAAATGACATGTGGGAGAATGAAAATCCAGAAGATGTCTGAAAACTGAAATAAAACCAGGCATCTCTAAATTGGAAAAATTTACTTTGTTTTCTCTTCAGTTCTAGAAACTGATTTTTAAGAATAATTCCTGAGAGAAACAAGTGAGGCTCACACCTGGAGATATTAGTGGACTCCAAAACTCTGCATAATCCTTTGGTGCCAGGCTACTGTGTCTTCTGACTACCTGATAACTGAATGCCTTGTTTTTTCCTGTGGAGTCAAAACAGATATTGAGAATGTCAAACTGTGGTGATCAGCTGCTTCTGGTGATCATGGTTATGATATTACATAGTTTTTAGGTGACATATGAAAGCTTTGTGTGATGCAAATGTATGATACAAATGCCTTGATTCCTGATGCTCTTGATTGTCTAGAATGATACAAAAGGCATTATTCTATTTATACCTAATTTTGTTTCCAACATATGTGATGTGAGATTATATTTAACTTTGCAAAGCAGCTCTAGACAACAGATTCTCAGAATGTGGATCAATAGTGAAGATCAAAAATAATTATTATGGGAATCTCGCATTCTCTGTCAAGTCCTGATGATCTTGTTCTATTGAGTAATATCTGGGAACATTCTGAATCTTGCCATTTAAGAGTGAGATGCTCCCCAGCTCCTCCTGCTCCTCATGTTGTTTAACGAAAATGATAGACATGCTGCTTACCAGCTGCTCAGTTGCACTCCTGTAATAAGGATTCCTGGTAATATCCTTGGCCTCTGGGATGTATGGGAACTGCTGAGTCACGGCCTGAATCACTGACTGAGCACCTGGAGGAAAGACCCAGTCAGCCCTGGGAGCACAGGTGAAGGCATTCACCTGTGCAACCGGAAGGGGGTAGAGCCAGGCTCCACCCCTATTAGGCCTCATTTAAGGGATGACTACCACTGAGGAAGGATCTCTTTCTGGAGATCTTTTTGTGGTGGAAGCTTTTCCTTGTGAACTCAGAATCTGCTGATATGGGTAAGCAATCTACTTCTCTTCCCTTGTAGAACCTTGCTATCATGCTAGTCCTTCCACCTCTTTTGTAATGCCTTTTCCATTGTGTTGGTCCTTCCAATTGCTTCAGCCTCCTTGTGCATTTGGTACTAAGCTGGAATGCATGAAAGAGGGGAAGAAACAGCACCAATTTCCCTGTTCAAAACATTTCTTTTGACCTACAAGAAAAGGTGAAATGCTGCTGCACTGGTTTGAAAAGAGAAACATTGCTTTTATCAGATAAGTGGTTGTTGTTTTTCCTTTGGAAGGAATGGTCAGCTGGGAGATAAACTTATTTTCAAAAAAAAGTTAAGTAAACTTTAAGGGTTTGGAGTCAGCTCTGTAACCTGAGGGACCTGAGTGACTCTCAAGCATTATGGACACAGCATGTTTGGATTTCTCAGTATTCCTAGGCAGCTGCCCTGAAATAAAATTCTTATTAGAGACAAATAACCCTGAAGCATTTCTTCTCAGTCAATTCTTTTTTTGCTCAAAATTAGCAATGACATCACAGGAATAACACTTGCAGATCTTTACTGCACAGTCTCAGTTTATTTAAATGCCTATGTAAACCTCTACAGTTTGCTTTCTCATTTCTGTACTCTTTAAGAACTTGTTTTCATATTTACCTATGCCTACATGACATTCTTCATAAAAATGATACTAAAATCCGATCCAAATAGGAATTCTCCCTTCTAGCCTAAATTTTGTCTTCACTTTAGGTTATTTTTTTCTTGTAGATGAAGTCTGAGTTTGTCTTCATGGAGAGTCATAGAATCACAGAATTGTCATAGAGTGGCCTGGGTTGAGAAGGACCTCAAAGATCATCAAGTTTCAACCCCACTGCCATGGGCAGGCTCACCAGCCACTAGACCAGGCTGTCCAGAGCCACGTCCAGCCTGGCCTTGAATGCCTCCAGGGATGGGGCATCCACAACCTCCTTAGGCAACCTGTTCCAGTGCGTCAACACCCTTTGAGTGGAAAAACTTCCTCCTAACATCTAACCTAAATCTCCCTATCTCAGTTTAAAACCATTCCTCCTTGTCCTATCATTATCCACACATGTAAATAGTTATTCCTCATCCCATCTGTATGCTCCCTTCAAGTATTGGAAGGCCACAATGAGGTCTCCCTGGAGCCTTCTCTTCTCCAAGCTAAACAAGCCCAGTTCCCTCAACCTTTCTTCATAGGAGAGGTGCTCCAGTCCTCTGATCATCTTGGTGGCCCTCCTCTGGACCTGTTCCAAGAGCTCTCCATCTTTCTCATGCTGGGGGCCCCAGGTCTGGATGCAGTGATGGCCCAGATGGGGCCTCACAAGAGCTGAGTAAAGGGAGACAACAACCTCCCTCTCCCTGCTGGCCACTCCTCTTTTAATGCAGCCCAGAACAGTTGGCCTTCTGGGCTGCCAGCACACACTACTGGCTCGCATCCAGCTTCTCGTCCACCAGGACCCCCAAGTCCTTCTCCACAGGGCTACTTTCAAGGAGTTCTTCCCCCAGTTTGTATAAATACCTGGGATTGCCCCGGCCCAAGTACAGCACCTTGCATTTGGCCTTGTTGAACCTCGTTAGGTTCACATGCGCCCACTTCTCCAGGTCCCTCTGGATGGCTTCCCTTCCCTCCAATGTATTGACTGCACTGCTCAGTTTGGTGTCATCTGCAAATTTGCTGAAGGTGCCCTCAATTCCAATGTCTATGTGATTGATAAAGATGTTGAAGAACACCAGTCCCAAGACTGAGCCCTGGGGGACACCTCTTGTGACTGGCCTCCACTCTGACATAGAACCATTGATTGCAACCCTTTGGCTGCGACCAGCCAACCAGTTCTTAACCCACCAAACAGTCCATCCTTCAAATCCATACCTCTCCCACTTAGAGAGAAGGATGTGGTGGGGGACCGTGTCAAAGGCTTTGAAGAAGTCAAGGTAGATGACATTCATTGCCCTTCCCTTGTCCACTGATGACGTCACTCTATCGTAGAAGGCCACCAGATTGGTCAGGCAAGATCTGCCCTTGGTGAAGCCTTGCTGGCTGTCTCAGATCACCTCTTTGTCTCATATGTGCCTTAACACGGTAACCAGGAAGATCTGCTCCATGATCTTCCCAAGCACAGAGGTGAGGCTCACCCGCCTATAGTTCTCTGGGTCATCCTTTCTCTCTTTCTTAAAAATTGGGGTAATATTTCCCTTTTTCTGGTCTCTGGGGATTTCACCAGACAGCCATGATTTTTCAAATATGATGGAGAATGGCTTGGCAACCACATCAGCCGTCTCTCTCAGAACCCTAGGATGGATATCATCTGGCCCCGTGGACTTATATACATTCGGTTTCATGAGAAGGTCTTGTATTTGTTCCACTGTTACAGTGGGATGGAATCCTCTCCTCTCACCCTCACCTTGAGGTTCAGGGTCATGGCAGACGAGGGGAGCTTGACCACCAGTGAAGACCAAGGCAAAGCACTTATTGAGCACCTCAGCTTTTTCCATGTCTGAGGAAGCCAATTCTCCGTCCTCATTTATCAGAGGGGGAACACTCTCCTTGGCCTGTCTCCTCCTGCCTATGTACCTGTAGAACCCCTTCTTGTTATTTTTCACATCCCTAGACAAGTTCAGCTCTATCTGCACCTTGGCTTTTCTGATCTTATCTCTACAGATGTGGACAATGTCCCTATATTCTTCCCAGGCTACATGACCCTCCTTTCACTTCCTTTATGTTACTGTCATTTCCCTCAGTTTGAGCTGCAGGTCCTTGCTCATCCTGAAACATACCTTGTAGTTCTGCACTGGGCAAGGACCTCTTATCACAGGTGTCTGCCACTTGTTGATATCACACAGGGATTCAGACAGTGTTTCAGTAATATTTTAAGTCTTTTAATAGGGCAGGAAACTTAGATGAAGTTTGTGGGCATGCAGTAATTGGGTTCTCTTTCCTGTTAAGGAAGCAGGTGTGGTGGTTTTTTTTTTTTTTTTTTTTTTTTTGTGGGACTGAACTAAAGTTTAACATGTGACAAAGTGGGAAGTTACTTTGAGGGTATGTGTTAACAAATGAAAGCAAATAAATAATGTGGAAGAGATTAGACTGCTCCGTGAATTTTTTGCAAAGGAGTGGTAATATCATGAAAAATGTTTCATCACAAGAGAGGAAATAAAATGAAAGAAGAATGTGCTCTAAAAAAAAATGCAGGACAAACTGATGTTTGCTAAATCGAAAAGACTAGAATTTATATTCAGAGAAATACCACTTTTATAGTTCTAAATAATTGATTCAAAAACAATTATTGTAATAAAGGAAGCAAATGAACTCTTCCTTTCCATTATCTGCATAGTTTTTCAGCCTTTCCCAATGAACATGAGTTCTAAATCAAGTCAGAAAACACACTTGTTTGGTTGCAGTAGGAGGTAAATAAAATCTTAACTGTTGATATCAGTATGAGTTCTGTGTGAAGACATGTAGAAATCAGTGATGCAGATCAGGGAAGAGAATTTAGATTTAAAATTGAATAAATAGAAAATTTAAAATATTCCTCTTTTTTTTTTTTAACTAACACTGATATAGACTAAGATTGCTGAGCTGAATACATCAATGAATTTAACTGTGTATTGTCAATTAAAGGTAGGGAAGATGATTCATTAATTATGCAGTGATTACCATTTGTCTTGACTTAATGATTCTGGCTTTTTTTCCAGTTAGTTCACGTTATCCCTACTACTGATACTGGAGGATGTCCCCACATTAAAGATTCCAAATAATCATACAGGAAGACATTGGCATCTTCACAATATTTTCTTCAAGAAGAGAACAGGAATTTAACTGAAATACATGAGGTTTTTGTTTTGTTCAAAGACATGAATTACTTTCTCAGTAAATAATGTGTATTTCCAGTTCCATAGCTCCAAGATAATGGTTGTCTACAGAAGACGTATAGATTTAGTCGAGCTTTCTACATTTTGGATTGCATGTTAATTCACATCAGATAGTTGGAATTCAATGTTTGCAGTGGCTTAGTTGGGAGAACATGTGACAGGTTGATGCTGAGTCACCTGAAGATTATTTGGAAGATTGTCTTTGGGTGTCCAGAGGGTGTTCATGTAAATAAATTGCAATTCTGGTCTTAAATACTGTGAAAAGTGATCTATCCGTAGCCATCTCCTTCAAGTTCTTCTCAAGGAAATGGTATGAAAGATCTACAGACTTGCTGTGTTGATAGTATTTCATCTGCATTTATAGTAAAAAAAATTCTAGGTTGGCATCCACAAGAGCAGAGTTAGAACTGCTGAAGAAATGTTGAAGTATCAATCTGGTGGCCAGCTATGGGAGCTGCCCTGGCTTCCACCGACAGTGAGAGTTTTAAAGAAGGAAGATAGCTATGTTTCCCCAGGTGATACCTTGTTTCTTTCCAAGCCTCAGTGAAAACTTCACAGCCTTTGAAGTTTTACTGCAGCCAGTTTAGCCAGATCAAATTCAGAGGGCACTCTGCACTCCATTTATTCAAGTTGTAGTAAGGATTTTGCTAAGAAGACAGGAAGTGATCCAGGTTGAGTAATTTATTTAATGGTGTCTTCTTCTCAGTGTTATTAACAAAATGGAAACTTATAACCTTTTTTTCTCTAAAAATATTTTCACATGACTTTAAAACCCTGTACAATTTGCATGATTGATGCACTCGGCATTAGACAGAAAATTCCATATTCCAGCTTGGCAGACATCAAATCCAAAGGAAAAGGACAAAAATTGGAGATGTTGGTGATTCCAGGTTTGTGTCTCCAACCAGACAATGGAAACAGTCTGAGTGCATCACTAGCAATCTATAGCTCTGCTTTGTGTGCTGATTACTGGAGATCTCTATTTGCTTAAATAAGCTTGCAGGCTGTCTTTCTATACTATGTCAGTCTTCCTTCTGCTATCAGGGTTAATTCTGCAATAGTGCAATATTAACTACTGAGTGGCTAATATATTTCGAAGAATCAGTCCTGTTCTCGTCTTTGTTTAATGTACATATTAACAGCTCTTGTTCAGTTTTTAAGATTCTGTTGTCAAGGGTTTGGTTGTTTTTTTTTTTTTTTTCTTTTTGTGTATGTGTGCTCTGTTGTATATTAGTGACTGTTGAAGCAGCAAAAGCTGAACACGCCAATTTTGCCAACGTGTGTTACTTTATGAATATGCAGATTCTGGGCCATTATTAGGATACACAACCACCCAGATGATTTTAAAAAGAGGCATTAACTACCTGACTATAAAATGTAACTGTGGAAATGACTGAAGCCTTGGCATAAGCAGGCGTTACGGAATGCACTTGAAAAAGCAGGGTTTTTTATTTACAAGTGCTTTAAAACAAACCTGGTTAACAAGCTGAATACTTACAATGTCTGAAAGCTCCAATGAAACTCCAATTGACTTTAATTTGGCTCATACTTTGGCAGGAAAGGAGAAAAGCCTGGGAGAAATGACCTTTGCTTATTCCCTAGAGTGTAAACAATTGAGAGATAGATATGAACAGATCCACATTCTCTGTAGGACCATTTTCTCCTCTTGGTACATACTGTGTAATGAATGTATAACTCACACTGGCGTCAATAGTAATTATGCACATGCACAGAGAGGGAACAGAAGTTTTAAACTGAGGGCTTTCATAAAATCTTATTACCACTGCTTCACAGGCCACTGTTCAGTACAGCGAGTTAATAAGCATTAGCCAAATTCTTTTGGGGGCAGTAGCAATAATATAGGTAAAATGTTTAATATAAATTTGTTGCTTAATTACTTTCAAAAGAGAAAAGAATTTAGCTAAAAGACATGTTTTGTGATAGATTTTCCTTCTATTTTCTGTCTAGCACTCAGCACTGGTTTTACCAGTGAATACTGTCAGAGGTGAGAAGAGTAGTCAATTTTTAATCATTTGAAATTTGAATAAGTATTGTTTTTAATACAGAAAAACAAGGTGAAAGAATACAAATCTTCATAGTTAAGCATTCCAGACAGGAAATGTATGGGCAATCTTCATTTTACCCCACGATGAATAATGCATTATGTTACATCCTTTAATTATGTGTTTGTATACCACTTCTCAAATAATATTTTTTCCAACAAGTTTAAATAATATTTTATGCAATTTTCTAGTACTATGTATTATTCAGTATATGCTAGGAAGAATTCATGAAAGTCTTTAATATAAATTCACATAGCATGCTGATATTACTCAAGAAATTTATAAATAAATCACAGTTTCTGGAACACCATTCATCTTTAGATCTCAGACAGCCTTACAGAAAGGTTGATCCTAAAGAAAGGTGACTGAGGCAGAGCTCAGCAGCATTTTTATTCCTCCAGGTCAAGGCTCCTGACCTTATCACAAGGTGTATGCCTGTCATAAACAAACAGATACTTTAAAATTAAGAACTAATCTTAGCTCTAATATTGCTGATGACTTAGCAGATACCTTGCAGATCACCACTAGCCATAAAGAAAACTAATTATGAAAGTGCATACCAATAACAGGCAGCTTGTAAGTCTGAAGGCAACTCGTCTTCTAGGGCCTTTCCCCTGCTTTTCAAGTTAGACAGATTCCATCTCACAGGAATGCTCATATTCTGCCTACAGAGCTAACAGCAAGTCACTGGGATGCAGAAGCTGAGATCCCTCTCTCTCTACGCTGTACTGAGAAACTGAGAAAGAGGTTGTGAGAGAAGGTAAAAGCACATTCTTTCCCAGTATCTAGAACTATGGAGAAGACAGGGGAAAGGTATTTATACACCCACACTTTCACACACTTGCTCTTGGTACTCCTCTCTAGTAAAAGCTAGAGGAAAAATAGAAATAAGAGACATTTATAGTGTGGAAAAATGACAAAACAGGCTTCTCAGAGCACACAGAAATATCTATTTCATCATGTTGCTACCCTACTGCATACTGCCTGCTTTTGTTGCACCATGTTTCTTAGTTACTTCAGACCTTTGTACTGCAAATGCCACAGGTAGGTTCAAATATCACCTGTGACAAAGTGTTTTTACGTTTCTATTTTATTATTTTATTTTTTATTTTAATTTTGCATTGTTTCAAATACTTTTTTTTTTCCTTAACAATATTGAAAATGGCTGCGTGTCTGTGTTTTGGATGTGCTAGGGGATGGCTAATCAGCACAAGCAGGACATAAATGATTACCTAAATCATTCATATTTTGCACTGTGATTGCTTTTATCATGCTCTTCACCAGGCATATAAAATTAAAAAGATCGGTTTAGAGTAACTCTTGTAATCCATTTATAAATAAATTAAGCTTTAAAGCTTTCTTCATTCTACCCATATGATTACACTGTTCTGGATCTTAGCATCCTTATGCTCCGATCAGATGCCATATTGTAAAGTCTCTTTAAAAATGTTATTTTGAATAAGCTTGATAAGCATTAAATGGGGTAAAAAATTGTTTTGTTGCAAGCCAGGAAGAATGCATACTTGATTAAATATCAAAGACCAAAATTTACAAAATAATACCATCAGAACAGAAGCAAATTCAGCCTACAAGCATTAAGGGAAGACATGATTAAACTGATTACGATGTGCAGCATTACTCATTGCTTCTATACAATTCTGCTGCCTGCTGAAGTCTCTGTTTTACAGTAGAAGTAACATATTTTGTTCATCAGGCTAACATGTAACATCTGGAACAAAATTATTGCTGCAAATGAAATCAAGAACTGTGACAGAACTTTTATGTATCTATATATCAGAAGCAAGTATTCACTAGATAAATCATCTTAATAGCATGGTTTAACAGTGTTCTTCGCTAGTCATGCTACCAGACATACATGGGACAATACATTCTTCCCACTGTTCCCATAAGAATTTAAAAAATTGAAGTATTAAAGCTGGATGAATGTTCATTAGACAATGAGTTCAGCCATGCAATTCTAGGAAATGAGTGGTCTGTTGATTTCCTATAAATACTTGTCTCTCACAGCTGTGGTTAACTCAGATAAAGTAAACAAAGGATGTTAGCAGGATAATGTATTTACAGTAAACTTGTTACGTATGGATTCATACACAGAAAATGTAAAAAAAATAATTTAGTTGACATCACTGATCTTTCATTTTAGTGCCTCTGCTTAGTAATCTCAGTTTGCATTTTGTAGAAAATTTAACTGAGGATGTTTCCATTCAAGTGAGATTAAAACAAAACTGTATGGGAATTGTTTATACTGTCTTCCTGTAGCAGTGATGTCTTAGCAGTGGCAGTTTGAAGCTCAGACACATACAGAGGAAGAATAACTTACCTTGCAAAGTCATTTAACTATACTTTGGATGTAAGCATATAAACAATGTTATTTGCCATTTATTCTTTTCCTGGATTCTATAAAAAGGTAGACGATGGATTGCAATTCTGGCCACTTTCTCTACACCCTGGCACAGTGCAGAGGGAGAAATTCACTGCTGGAATGAGCCTGGAACACCTCTGGCTACTGAAGTGCCTTCTACTAAGCCATCAGGTATTTCCAAGTAAAGAGATTCTAATTTCACGAGCAAAGATTTTAAATCCAAGGCACCACTATGAAGTTTAAAACTGATTTTCAGCCATTAGTAGAGCTTGCCTTTGGTGTGGATGGGTTCTGTGAATAATTTCTTGAAGCGTGTGGTATATAATATATCTATGTAATTTAAGCTATAAATGACATCTAAGAGCTATCAGTGATTCAGGGTCATATCTAAGTTACCAGGAGGAAGTATGAAATATAGGGAAAGATCAGTGTTGTGATGTTTCTGAGTAGTATTTTTTATTCCTGTTTGGACATCTGCCAGTGCATCCCAGCATGAACTACAAGAGAAGATCAGGGACTGAATGAGTAGCTCATGTTAACCTCCTTCCTCCTGCTCTCTAAATTAAGAAGGTCTGGATTGGTTAATGTATATATGACTGTATTTATATCTGTTCTTATTTCCGATGTTATTCTACTCCAAATACTTGATGTTGTCATTTTACCTGTATGAAATGCTCTTGCATACTGTAATGGCTTCTCTGGTACAATGCTAGAAGCAAGGTATTATCAACCACTTAAACAGGCTTCGTAGCATAGAAAGTTCTTGGGAAAAGCAGGAATCTGATGGTAATGCCAAAAAAACAAGAGCCGAATCCACTTGAGTTGACTGATAAAACTAACATAAATCCCCATCTAATGACACTGTTAAACTATCAGACCTAAAATAGAGGAGATAATAAGTTTTCAAATGAGACCTGGTGCATTCTATTTTTACTACCTTTGCAGTACAAGAAAAATCACAGATCCGTCTGAGAGTAGGAAGACCCTGCAGGGGGATCACTGGGCTGAGGCCAATTGTATGATGTTCAACAAGACCAAGTGCTGAGTCCTGCACTTGGGTAACAACAACCCCAGGCATTACTACAGGTTGGGCAAGAGTGGCTTTTCAGCTGCACAGAGAAAAAGGATCTGGAGGTGTTAGCTGACAGCCATCTGAACATGAGTGAGCCAAGAAGGCCAATGTCATCCTGGCTTGTATCAGAAATAATGTTGCCATCAGGAGCATGGAAGTAATTGTACCTCTATACTCAGCAAGACATTTGTTAGTAACACATTTCTTGAAGAAAAACAGGATTTACTACTTTTTTTTTATCCTTTACATAATTCATTATAATACAGTTCAAAAAACAGATAGCCCCGTTGGTTTCTTCTCCCTAGTTCATCATGTGGTCATGTTGTATTACCTTCAGGGCTTTTTTTGTTCTTTTTTTTTTTTGTTCTACCCCCACTATAATTGGACCTTTTACATTTTCAGTACTCTATTTTTTTATGTTTGGCAGTATTTTGAAATACACTTGACCTTGTTAACAAACATCCAACAATTATAGTAATCTGACATGCCAAAAGTTATATTGAATTTTCTCTTCTTATGGACACTAATTGCATATTTGAAGTGATGGATTTCGTTTCTTTAGAGGCGTGCTCCTTGATAAATTATTTATCATAATTTGGGAAAGTGGTATGACCTTATTTCTTCCATTTCTGAGTTTCCAAAAGTGCATACACAATGCAAAAATAAATCATGTGCCATCAACTAACTGTTATGAAACTATTTACATGGAAAGAGGGTGATTCTGTCCTATTTTCTGATCAGCAGTTAGTACTTAAGAAAATCAGGCAGAATAGAGAGATGACTGAATTAGTTCATGTTTGACATAATATATCATATTTAGTACCCTTATTAATCTTTAGTATCTGCCTGGGGAACTGTGAGGATACATTATTTAGCCTCTTCACTGGAAGAGCATTTCACTCTCATCTTCCTCCACATTCCCACACCATTTTACTACAAGCCCCCCCACCTCATCCTGTGTGGGAGCCTGTGACTCCCATCCATTTGTCACACCTTCACTGTCAAAAATGTGTTGTGAGAGATAACAGATGAGTGACACTGGAAAGAATTGCATCTGTGCAATAGGACCTACGCAGCTCATACACTAGCTGCTGCATTTTGATGTCTGTGCTACTCACATCTCCCATTCCTGAACATGAAGAGGACAAGGGAGAGAGCTTTGGACACCCAGGCACGCTGCCTCCAAATGATTTCCCTGACCTGCAGAGCTGTAGCTCATTCCTCACAATTGGCTGTACGTTTTATAGACAGTGTTTGATTGTGGATGATTTACAACGAAGAGACTTCAGAGGCTTCCAACAGGAAGAACAGTTATGAAAAATAAATGGGCGGAGAGTGAGGAGAGACTGTTGAAAGAATGACTGAAAGAATTTCTTTACACTTGTCAATTCACAGAAAATGGGTGAAGGATGCAGAGAAACTGTCCTGCCGATATACAGATGGGAATTAAACCTGGAGCCCTCTGGTTAGAAAAAAATAGCTTGTCTGAGCCCTGAGAGTTTTGAGAAGAGAGTTATTCAAGTGAAAGTTGAAGTTCACAGGGTCATGGAGTGGTTGGGGTCAGAGGGTACCTCTGGGTCCATCAGGCCCAGACCCTGCCCAAGCAGGACACCCAGAGCAGGGTGCCAGGCCCATGGCCAGGCAGCTCCAGGAGATCTGCAAGGAGGAGACTGCACAGCCTGTGACAGTGCTTCCTGATGTTCAGGACAAGCTTCCTGTGTTCCAGTTTGTGCCCACTGCCTCTTGCCCTGGCAGCAGGAAGCACTGAAAAGAGCCTGGCTCCATCCCCTTTGCACCCTTCCTGCAGGTATTTATTGACATTGGTAAGATTCCCCTGAGCCTCCTTTTCTCCAGGCTGAGCAGACTGTACCTTAAGTCTGTATCAGTAAATCACTGTTTTCAAGAGCTTATTAAGTTTTGTTTTGCACTTCCACTTAACCACTCTGCTGATTAACATGTTACTGAAGTCTCTGGGCTCTGGGAGGTGTTAGGAATGATGGAGCAGATACCCCAAATTCTTATTTTTACATCTCCTATCATATTTTTACAACCCCGATGCCAATTATAGGCAGGCTATTTTAAAGCACTTCCTGCAACCTTTTTTTTTTTTTTTTTTTTTTTTTAAGCGGTAGTTATTTAGCATTTCAAGCAGCTGTGAAAGTGCAGGAAATGGCTGCTAGCAGCTAAATTTTGGAAGGTAGACTTTCAAGATTTTCTCTAGTTAGAAAACTTCTAAAATATTTAGTTACATTTTTTTTTTCCAACAAGAAAGGTAATGAACATTTATAGACCTTTAAAAGCATGTAATATCACAAAATCCATGTGAACAGCATTATCTGAAAGATACCTGCTGTGATTTCTGCACTGGGAACTGTGCAAGCATTCCTGAGATTCCCTGCACTTTTAAGCAGGTGGCAGTGTCGGTTAAAAAGACATAGTTTTTCCTGCAGCAGATAGAAATTGTTGCTTTCCAATCTCTCCATTTATCTTAATGAAAGGAAACAATATATAGCACTTTTATTGGGTTCCTACCTAGATAAGGATGGGAAAAATTTGAAAAGTATGTCTTAGTTGACTCAAAACTCTTTTATTGTTTCCAGATGTAGCTTTGTGAGCTTTATTCCTCAGAATGAAAGGCTGCAGTAAGATACATAACTCTTCTTTAATACCATGTTAGCATGAAAAACTATCTTCCAGCGAGGCTGGAGGATGTTGTAGCGCAATGAGTCAGCACCAGCTCCCAGTACTTACCACAACATTTTCATAGTTTCACTAAAGACAGTCTGTGGCCTTTCTTCTGCTGGACCTTCCACTGTGCTACTGACAGACTCAGCAGGCAAGTCAATCAGGATTTGATGTACGTTTGCATGTTTGGACTTTTCCTAGTAATTTCTTCTTTCTTTGTTTTGATGTGCCTGAGGTGTGATATCTACCATTTGCACCTATGAAAAGCTAGTGAGGTGTGGTTTTTCTCAAACATATTCTATTGTGTTAAGCAAAAATAAACAAAATGCATTAACAGAGTTTCATTTAATGAATGGTAAGTGGCTTTGATCTCTTGCTAATGTGGGAACACAACAAATACTGTTCAGAGGAAATTTTTGAATGTGACTACAAATGTGGTAAGAAACTCTGTTGTGAAGTGGCAGGTTTTTTCTCAGGGAGATAAGAGAATGTGTATGTGTGTTGGGGAGGAGAGAAAACTGCTTTTTTTGTCTGAAGTGGATTTCAGACTGTTGAAACAGACTTGATTCTGATTTACACAAAGTTTAGGATTTTCCAACAGGAGCCAACTAAACCAATGTAGAAGCGTCCAGCTTCTTGGTAGGGTGACCAGGCAGAACAGGTGGTGGAGGGAGGAAAAACCATGAGGATAGCAGAGGGAAGCACTTTGTTCACTGAAATTCACTAGATGAGACTCCCCATTTAAAACTATGCTACCAAAATGCTTGAAGGGTTGAGCAGAGTTTCCGCCCATCACCAGACGTGTTTCAGATGTGGCAAGCCACTCTGCCTTCCTCCAAACAATGTGTGCCTTCCTCCAAACAATGTGAGACACCCCAGAGTCAGTCTGAGTTTAACATGAGGAGCTGTCACTGAGCAATGAAGGCTGTGGGAAGCTCTGCGTGAAGGATAAGAGATGGGGACACTGGGGAGCAGGAGGGTACCTGAGATCTGTGGAACCTCGGGTAACCACGGCCCTTGTTTCAGCTGCCATTGCTCCAGTTCCTTACATGTAAAAAGAAAGGCATTATGCTTCTAGCATGCTAGGGTGTGGAGACAGAGCCAAGAAAGATCAATGCCATTAATTTCTTCTCTAGACCATGGTGAAGAGAAACAACACCAAAGAACAACTGGAAATGGACTCCCTGGAGCCCGTTCCCCCCGCACTCCAGCTCTGCTTTTTCCAGACCTCGCAGTGCCCAGCGTGTCGGCGGGCTGCTCTCCCCAAATCACCGGCTTAGGGCCCCTGCCCCTCTCCGCCCCAGCACACACAGACATCGCTCAGACGCACCCCCCGACGCAGCCCCCTCACCCCACTCAGGTACACCCACGCGCACAAAACACGCCCTCCCTGCACACACACCCCATGCCACCACTCTTCCCACGCGCACTCTGGGCGTGCACCCCCACGCGCGCACACGTACAACCACACGCGCGCACATACACGCGCGCCTCTCCCCTCCCATCCGCCGGGCACCAGGCGCATGCGCAGCGGCGGGAGCGGAGCTGTCCGAGTGCTGAATTTATAGCGCGGTGCGCTCCCGCCCGCCTCATTCCAGCACAGGCGCTGGGGTTCCCCGCAGCCCCCGCCACCCGCTCGCTCCCGCACGGCAGCGCCGACAACTCCCTGACAACGGGGGAGTGGAACGGAGCGAGCCAGTAGCCCCACCACCCTTCCTAAATACTACTTTTCAAAGCAAAAGGGGAATAAAACACACCGACAACAGACTGCTTGCTCTCAGTGCTACTCCCCTTTGGGTGATGCTCTTTGGGTAGTAGGGTTTTCCCTTCTTTTTCTTTCCTTTTTTTTTCTTTTCTTTCTTTCTCTCTTTTTTCTTCTTTTTTTCTTTTTTTCTTTTTTTTTTTTCCCCATCACTCAGTAAAAGCAAGGTGGGGAACAAACAGGTCTGATGCTTTGTCTCTTTTGCATTGGCTGCTGGAGATGAGCCTAGGCTTGACCTGACCATGATTCCAAGGACTGGCATTTCTTTTTTACCCCCAGTTTGTAGAGATCCAGACCTTCTCTTCCTGATTGTCAAGAAAAATAAATTATTGCTGAATTTGGGAATCTAGGCAGCACCAGCATACTTTTTCCCTGCATCTCTCTGGAATCGTTTCTGGGATATTTTCCAAATCAACACAGAAAGCAGGAGGAATGAACCGGCAGCTAGTGAAAATTTTGACAACCTTGTTTGCATTTTTCTTAGAGACAAACCACTTCAGGTAGGTGATATGGCTCTTTGTAATGATATTTTTCAAAGGCTGTGGAAATCATAACTATAAAGAAACTACGTCACGTTAACCTAGTTTGTTTGCTATATTTGAGAGTGTTTTGTGTTCATTCTGTATAGACTTTCCTTTTTACAGTCAGAGACTCGTTGCTTGGTAACGAACACCAAAAAATATTCAAGTTTGGGTGATCTATTTTCCATTTCTCCGATTCAAAGACATGCTTTGTTACTGACTATCAATATAGCTGAAAACAGTTTCTTCAGTTTTCCTTCCAAATGCAATTTAATCTTTGTGCTCCCTCCAGAGCTTATGTAGGAAGTTGCTTTGGTTCCCTCCTCTTCAGGCTCTGGAAATGATCAACCAGATTTGTCAGGGATGTGGTTATTTGAAATTAGAGATCCGGTCTTCTGATTTTGGAAAAATGCTGACTTAGACCAGTACTATGTTCATTTAAAGCATCAGTACGTGAGATTATTGCTTCTAACTTTTATTTTCTCTTTTTATTTTATTTCTAATGCTTGATGAGCTTTTGCTTCAGCTACTGACTTCTTGTGATACAAGGCAAACAAGTCATTGCTATTAACCGAAACACCATTTCAGCTGAGATTCCTTATTTTCATGTACACAGCTGTGTATCTACATGTAAACATACAAAATGCTTTTGTATGAGTAGTTATGTATATATACAGTGTCAGAGTGAAATAATGTTTGTATTCACGAGTTTGCACTCATGAGATGTTAGCACAACTTATCACTAGTGGACACTGAAAGGAAACAGAAGTAGTCTGTACAGGATCATCCAAAATAATTAGACTGGATTAGTTTTCAAGTTTTCATTATCTTAACTGAACATTTCTACTATTTAAGTGGGAAATATAATCTATTTTATATTAAAAATTAGAGATGTAAAAGTGTCACGTCAACAACAAAAGCAGAAAAAAAGCAACGTGCCCTCCTGTATATGGAAACTGAAAAAGTGGGGAGTCACATCACAGGAATTTACTATCACATTGCCTTTTAACAGTTTTGGTGGTTTTATAAAGAGATAAAGAATTTAATATTTTCTTCTGATTTCAGATGATCACATGTATATCTATTTGTTTATAGTTACATGTAAATGCACAAAAAACAGCAAGAAAGACTCCTGAAACAGAGTGGTTTCCTTTGGGCAAATATTTAAACAGAGAGTAGTTAAGAAGACAGTGTTTTTATTACTTTTGGTATAGCTCAGTGACTATACTGAAGCACAGATACTATGATATTGGTTATTTAGGAACCAAGATAGTGCTGCTTAAGATGAAATCTGTGCCTCTGTGCACCAAATATGACCATTTCATTCTAGTTTACTTTCCCTAGAGAAATACCTGGGGGAAATCATAAATTCTTTTTGTCTGAAATACTTAATGTACTTGAAATATGTAATGTGTTATCTGTATAAAATTTCATATGCATGGTCTAGTACCAGAAGTTTACTCTTAAAACCTGAAAACAGACATATGTTCAGGAGCTTGCGTATAAATACCAGCTGGTGATAATACTGATCATTTTTACTATTTGATGTTAATTGGTAAAAAAAAAGACCAAAACAAATCACTAAGATCAGATATGACTGACTCTGAAATCTTTTTTTTTGCCCTCCTGGTGAAGAAGCCAGACATTCATTAGCATGATTTCAATCTTCTTTGAGTGGCATCTATAAAGAACATTTTTTTTTTGCATCTATATCCTTTCTAACATTAACAAAACCAATATGTACCAGTTCTGCTTGATAAGTGATGACCACTGTTGTTTAGAAGTTTACAACCACCTTGAATCAGTGCTAACATGCATACATTTTAACAGTATATTTTAATTAAATCAGTGATATGAAGTAGATATCAAAGTCCTTGTAAGATTTCTTTACGCATTTAAAAAAAAAGTAGACTGAATCTCCTAAACTTTTAAAGCACAAATAAATTTATTTTTAAAGCTGGGGGATTTTTTTTGAATAGCAAAACATGTCCATGCATGCCATCCAAAATTCATTTTTATTTCTAGCATAAAGTTTTCTGATGAAAAATAGATCATATTGTTCTGTAAAAATATTAATTGTTGCATTCAGTGAATTGAGACAGTTTTATTTATTGCTATAATTTTTTCATGACTTGAATGAAATACAAGCTAACTAGTAGCTAATGGTGGCTAATAATTTATTTAGGACGACTTTCTGTAAAGAACATGATTCAAGATCTGGAAAATCCCCCTCACAGACCCTGTCTCCTTCAGATTTTTTGGACAAATTGATGGGAAGGACATCGGGATATGATGCTAGAATCAGACCAAATTTTAAAGGTAAGTTTTTAAAGACTGTTGATAAATTAATGATTTTGTTTGTTTGTATTCTTTAAGGATGTTACATCTGAGTTCTTTTTCTTTTTACAATAACTTCAGCTTTCTTGTGTGTTATTGTCATGGAGATAAGTTGTTCCAAGGGGAGGACTAAAGGAGCAGCGTAGGTAGTAAGTGTACAGAGCTCTGTACTTTTCTACAGAAAACCCTATTTTCAAATTTACCTATATGGGACAATAACATTTAGCTATCAGATATTGTCTCCGAAGACCTTTGTAGTTCCAAAACGTAAATAGGATTTCCCTCTAAAAGTAATTGAGATGACTTATTCCTGAAATTTTTAAGCCATGAGAACTTCCATGCTAAATTGTGGTTTCCCTTATAGCAATGTCTGAAGAAGGAAGATTAGAACTCAAGGTATGCAGGAGCAGATTTTATCCTGCTAATGTTGACTGAATTATAAGAATCAGTTTCCCATAATCCTTATAAAAACCACAAAAACATATTCTGTTTTACATTTCTATGATTTTCCTCTTTTCTTCCAAAATTTGAACTGAGTTGTGAAGAATCACCACCACTATTCCAGCACAAAGAAGGCTGTGAACTGCCCTCTTTTGTAATCATTACTATCAGAGCAAGTTTTCCTTGCTATAGACCTTTAAATTCTGGTGAAAATGAACACAAAATGTCTTTTGGCTTCAAATGAAGAGAGCTGTGAATGAAGTTTTCATTGTAAATAAATATTTAGCTGTTTTGAAGAGTTCTCTAATTCCCCCCAAACCGGCCCTTCAAGCCAGTTCAAAGCTTGGAATGCAGTTCTACTTCGAAAATTAATAAAACTCTTCCTTCATAAACATCCTTGATGCTAATGTACATTTGCACTCATATCTACTGGCTTTGTTGACCAAAATGCAGTATTTTCTATACTGCTCCTTGTTAGCGTTGCTGTGAAAGTTGATAACGAGTGGAACAAACAATCATTTTCTTAGCCAGCAAATGAACTGTTAGGAAAAAAGGCACTTACATGTCAATGAGAAAAGTGTTTAATTAAATTAGATCAAAGATAATTTTCTTCTCTCTGTTCCACAAGTACAAATTACAAGACATGGAATGAAGTGCCTTTTTTAACTGCTTACTATGCCTAAGTGAGGAGAAACCTAATTTGATTTTCAGATCCAAAGGTCTTAAAGTTAATAAAACTCTAGTCAGAGTTTTAATTTCAGAAGAGTTTACAAAATGCTTATTAATTTCCTGAACTGGAGCCCATGTTATCTTGTAGTGATATTGTGTTAGGCTTTTGCATTCATTTGATGTGTTTGCATGAATATCAGAGAAGTTTTAGAGAATGCAAATAAAGACAGAAATTGCCTGAATTGAGTGATGGTAGCAACTGTTAAGAACTTCTTTGTGTCCTTTAAGTTGGAAGGACAGTGAAAGAAGATTTCTGCTTCATCTCTTGTAGCTCAGGTAAAATCAGTTAAGAATAGCAGTCCCGTTCCACATAACAACACAAAGACAGCTCTTTACTTCTTCTCAGTATATGTCTAAAACCATTTCGTGATAAAAGCGGAAGGAGACAGATTTGTACTTTTGTGGTTACAGCAGGTATGGTGTTCACAACACAGAGCATGCTGAGGTGTTTGAAAGACAGTACTTCCCTCCAAGCCTCATGGTTTCTTCTTAATGTGAAGCTGGTGCCTGTTGGCACATGTTAGTTCCTAATAGTAAAGAATCTTTTTTTTTTTTTTTTTTTTTTTAAATGAAGTTATGTTCCAGAGCAGCAGTTTGAATTTACAGCAGATCTTCAGGATTTTTTCATAACTTCATATCTTTGATCTCTCAGAGGTTTTCTTACAGACTAGAAAATTAAGTCATGTGTCTTTGAATTTCATCGCACCTGTGAAAACCTTTTCAGCTGATAACCACTTTTTTTAGTGATTATGATGCATAACCATCGTCCAGTTGCCCAAATCTTGTTAATTTTTTCAAAGAATGGAAAGAAGTTATTGTTCTATATAACATATATTTTCCTTTTAAAGAATTAGAGTACAGTTGCAAGGAGGTCGTAATAAAAATAAATACCTTGCTTGGAATTAAGTCTTATAAAGAGTTTTTTTTGTGCTGAATCTTTATAGTTACCTCAATACAAACTGTTTCCATTTCTATCATTTATTAATCTGTAAGATTTTTTTTGATATGGTCTATTGCACAATACTGATGTTTTAAGTCATATAACTGCATTGATACATGAAAAGTTAAATGACTTTCCACTTCAGAATATTTTTTATATTTTAAGGCAAGAATTTTTAAATATAAAAGATGTCTTCAGAAATAACTGTTTAAACTAGTGATCAGCTACCTGGTTTTACATATAGTCTGGAGTTAGTGTTTTTTTTCCTGTGTTTCAAAAAATACAGTGTGGATGAAGGTATTTGGACCACTGCTCATGTACTTCTTTTTTTCTGCTTTGAATCAGTTATTTTCTCCTAGTTCACTAGGCATTTTAAAATGCTATAAAATTCTGATATTCTTGGAAAGGCAGTTGAGTAGAACGCCTTTATTTTATACAGCTAATTATGCAATAATTAAATGTATTTATATGACTAGTCTGAATTACTGGAAAACAGCAGCTATTTGAATAATTTGTGGCATAAAGGCTAAAAAGAGAGGAAAATGCTGCTTACTGGAACAAGGTGTTTTATCCAGATAAAGAATTTCGTCATTAGTTACGTGCTTTTCCCTAACTGACTCTTGCAAAATAGAACATTCAGGAAGATACTGGGAGAGCAACAGGTGAATGCATAAGTGCTTAGACATCAATTCCTATTTTTTTTTCCAGTATACTGAAAGATTCTTTCTTTTCTTATCTTTCTCTCTTACACAATTGTTAGAATAGAGAAGGGAAGATTTTTGTTCCAGTTGACACAAGCAGTGATCAGATACAAAATGACCAGGCACTTAAACAGTCTCCCCGACTATCAGCCAAAGTGACAGCTCTCACAATTGCCTTTCTTTAATCACTTTGTCAGATACGTAATGCACACTTTTCCATCTCACACTTATCTCTTATTGAATTTGAATAGCCTAATAATTTATGTAAGGACACGGGGGGGAATACTTTTAAATGTAAATATTAAGACTACAATCTAATACTAATTGAAGTCCCTGAGAGTCCTTCTGTTGACAGCAAACATAAGCTTGGGATCCTATGACTTGATTTGCTGCTTCTTTTTCAATTATAACATCAGTTAAGCGTGGTTTCTGTAAAATAATAAAATGTAAACCTGTATGATTTTCTTTTTCTGTAATTAATATTAATGATATATACTTTTAATGATGAAGAGCAACAAAAACAACAAAAATCAAGAGTGAAGGCTTGTACTTTCTCCACTGATTACACTGATTCCTCAGAAAAGCCAGAAATAGTGCAGGGCACCTGTGTTAGAACACTAGCCAAAAATGTAATTTTGTGCTGGTCAAAGCCAGAGATGGTGAAGCAGCATCATAGATTACACAGTATTCACCTCAGGATTCCTCAAGAATGCTATAAGCAAAGCCATGGTACACAAGATCAACCTACAACTTGGTCAGAACATGAGATGTGAGGCTGATGGAAAGTCAGCTTGAATTTTATATTTCTTGGCAGGTTTTTAGCTTCAGAAGTTACTAAACTACTTCCACATTTTAAGATATTCATATTCTGAAACAGCTTACAATCTAAAATAACTAGAACTGACCAGGTAGAGAAAACTATTTATTGATAGCCATGACCATATTATTTATGCTTTAAGAAGAATATGGTTGTCACACACAGAATGGAGAGAAGGGGAATTTGTCCCCAAGATGTCCAGGAATATATTATATTTACATACAGAAAATGTTAACAATCAAGATAAGAGTGATTTGTATCATTTTCAATATTTTGAATTTCAATATATATTCAGTATATTCAAGAGTACTGAATTTAATTCTATGATTTCAGTGCATTCTTTCCCATTAAGTCACCATTTGCTAAAAAGCACTCTGAATTTTATGGAGTTGCATGGAGATTTGCAGCAACGGCGCCTGTCAATATTACTCTCAACAATGAATGATGCAATGCAGTGTGAATTAACTTGCTCACAAAATGCTGCTTCTGAACTCGGAGTCTTGTTAGAGGGATGCAGTTTGGGCATGTAGTGGCTGTTGCTGTAAAAGATTAGTCTGTGATTACAGTGGTGTAATGTCATTTTCACGCCGAGTCAGTGGGTTTACATCTGAATAACAAACACATGGACTAAGTCATTTACTGAAAATTAGCCTGACAACTGTTACAGGAAATGGCTAATGCACTTTAATACTATAACTCCTTGGCACCAAGGGTCAGTTTTTCCCACGTATTCGAGCCCACTGCTTACATATTTGGCCCCTGAGTTGATCAGTAATGAACTGCTTAAAAGGGCACAAATGGAAGCTACTGGATGACACTTAGAGGTGAAATGAACAGCATCAGACTAAAAACATAAGAGCAACTTCTATGTGTGTGCTAAGAGGCACTGTCTGCAGATGTCTACCTTAGTCTATACTTGATGCTTCTCAATAAATACCTGTTGAAAAAAATAACCAATAAATGCATTTAAAAGTTGAATAGTATATGTGAAGTAGACATGGAGCTGATGTGGTTCATTCTCCAGCAGTTAACAACCTCCCCAAAGTCAGGCTTCAGTCGGTAACAACCACTGCCCGTGATGTTAGATGCAGTCAGTATTCTACATTGGGCTGTTTTCCATTGACCCTGAGGCTCAAATGAGGATATCTTGTCCAGTAGATGCTCAGATACCAGTCAAGAAAGACAGCATGTAGTAAGAAACTGGTGCACATTGTAGGTAGGATATACACAGAAGGTTCAGTGTAGGAGGAGGGAAGCTACGTGGCCAAGTGTTTTTGGAAGTGGCTAAGCTACGATATTCCCTAGACATAAATTTCTTGGAATGTGCTCATATCCATTATTAGGGAGGTATTCTTCTGATTTACTTTCAGCCTTGAAACAGGCATCCCACTGTAAAGGTATATGCTACATAAAGATACCTTATACATATGATATTGTCTGGGGTTTTTTTTTTTGTTGTTGTTTGCTTTAGTTGTTGGGTTTTGTTTTGTATTTGGTTAGTTGTTTTATTTTTCTTTGACTACAAAAATGTAGCTAAGAAACTGATGTCCTGCTCCTGCCTTCCCTAGATGTACATGTTCTCATGCAATTTCACTGCAATTATGCAAGGAACCTTTACAGTGCATTTTAAAATTGATGGTAAAGAGGGCTATGGAACATGTCCTTCTCACCATCTCTCTTTAATTTTAGTTTCTTTCTCAGAACATCAACAGGCTAGGGGAACTTCATGCCCAGTTATGTTTTGTCTAGCCTTCTAGACAAGTGAGGCCAGACAGAAAGCTCAGGTAAACTCCCTCACTACCTACACTGCTTGTCTGTTTTCTCATTCCATGGGTCTCTTTCTGAGCTTCCTCCAACCAGCTCTCTACAAAGCAAGTCAGAAAGGCTTTGAGCTTGTGGAAGTGTAAACACAATTGCTGTTTGGCTTCATCTTTTCCTGGTCTTCTTTTATAATTATAAAGTTAGCCACAATGATCCATGTCACGTTGGTGTGTTGCTTTTATTCAGAACCAGTGATTTAATTAAGATATATCAATGCATTTGGCTCTTGTCATGGAATATTGGTCTGCTGCTGCATAAACTGCCAAGGGAATTTACGAAGAACAAATGCCAAAGCAGATCCAAAGTCTTTTGATATCAAAGCAGCAGGCTCTATTGTTCTGACCGTGTTCTAATTTAATTGTGTTATTTTCATTATATTCAGTGTCATATTTAGATTTAAATATTTTATACAGTTGAAGCCAATGCCCTGGGGTCACTCATTAAGTGTCTTGTTATGTTTTGGCTGTCTTAGGAAACATGCAATTTATATACAGAATATATAAAAACATGTACACTTAGTTTACTATAAGCATAACATTTATCAACTGAAAACCTATTACATATGGTTATAGAGCAACAAGGAATATGTATACATAAAGCAGAATGTGCAGTTTTATTAGACAGATTCATTATCTTTTTTTCCTCCCTCTGGAAATATGAATATAAATCTCTGATTAAGTCATCAGAAAATGTATGTTTGATGCTTCAGCTTCCAAATACGCAATTCACAGTCTTTCACAGAAATGAGTGATTTTAAGAGTCCCCTAAATTATGCAGACAGATTGGCACAGGGTATAACTTCTCAAATTAGAGGTGCACAATGTCTGGCATAAATAGTGATCTGCCAATCTCATTAAGACCGGATCTGTGGTATAAAATGAAAAATATACAGAAATATAAAGGCTAAGATTCTGGAAAGCATGAAGATCATCAAGTATTCAGTTACCATGCCAGCTACTAGCATCCTTGACTATTACAAGGTCATGAAGACACACTGATTACTCCTTTTGCCTCGACTACATGTCAGTAGATGGAAAGAGTGGAAGCAAAAAGGCTCCTGAGTGTGCTTAGAAATGCCTTGGCTAGAAATTACCTTATGCCTAAACCAAATTCAGGCTCTCTGATGAGGCATTCCTCCACCTCCATTGCCCTGTAAGGACCAGATATCTCCAAACATGCATTATATTCAAGAGGAAAGGGATTCCTCTCGGAATGAATCTAAGATCACTTTAAAAAACACACAAAGATTGAACAATGGCTATAGTAGGCCTGCCTTCCTTTAGACAATTTTTTGTCCAGCTCCCCCTCAACTTAAAAGGTCATTACCTGATCCAAAGGAGTATAAAAGACTCTGAACGGCCCATCTTTCAGCAATGAATTCAAACTTAATTAGGGCAGACAGAAGATACAAGGAAAACATGGTTTTTTAGCCATGAACTGCAGCTGGCAGCGTAAGAGGCCTTTAGTCTTGACCATTTTGATGTAGTGCACAGCTGTGAATATTGCAGCCATTGCATGCTAGGGCCAGATTATGTACTTGTTGAAGAAAAAGTTATAAGGGCAGGGATTGGGAACCAGCACTACTTGCATTCATCCTGGTAAGTCCTCTATCTGCTAAGATACAAATTTTCATGAGTGCAGTTTCTCTCTCCAGATATTGTGTCTGAAGTGCTTTGCTGAATAACAAGATGAGTTCAGAGTCTACCTGCACCTACTAACTACTAGGGCTGCTCCAAAAGTAATGCCTCCTGTTTTATTATGTTGGCCCACAATGCCAGAGGTAGATGTTGGTGCTTTAGCAGTAGAGGTTGAACATTCTGGCCAATATCCTGTTACATGCTGTTGCCACGTGACAGATGGCAGTAAAGGGGCAATCTGACACAATGGCATCTGACATGGAAATGTGGATGAAGGATAGGGGTGGAGCTGAATTCCTCCATGCAGAAAAAATGGCACTCACTGACATTCATCAACACTTACTGAATATTTCTGGAGACCACCACGTGGATGTGAGCACAGTGAGGCAGTGGGTGGTGCATTTCAGCAGGGGTGACAGCAAGAGGTGGTCACCTCCTCTGAAGCAGATTTTTCTGAGCATTGCATGCAAGCTCTTATTCACTGCTGGTGAAAGTGCATAGCTCATGGTGGTTACTATGTTGAAAAATAGTGTTTTTTCAGCTGAGAATTTGCTCTATCAAAAATTGTTATTGTGGTTTTTTTTTTAGCTTTTTTAATTTCCGTGGAAAAAAATAGGAGGCATCACTTTCAGAGCAATTGCATATTTTTAAAAGTGACCAGAGCTGCACTTTAGGATGAAACCCATCCCCTCTGAAAACAAAATGACATTGAGAGATATCCCTTCCCACTTCCCAAGAAAATCACAGCCTTGTAGCCCAGGAGGTGTAAGTTTGCATCCATCCAAGCTGAAGCATGCATGGAAGATCCTAGAAAGGACTCTTTCTGCAGAGGCTTTCTCAGCGTTTTGCTATTGGCTCCATTTTAGAGGAAAGACTGAATTTTTTGTTTGCTCTTTCTAGGATGTTATATGTTGCAGGATAATGCTCAGAACTGCATATACTAAATGAGGTACCTAAACCTTGCTGAGAAAGAGAGGGTCAGAAGGTCCCTCAATGCAAATATTGCAGCTGCTTCTACTTGTCTAATATTCTACTTGGCTAAGATTTTGTTGCCTACAGAAAACAATCATTGATCCAGGGAAGCACAGTAGTGCTACGATGCTCTTCTCTGAAAGCTAATATCCCTTTCTGGGTGTTTGTGTCTCTCCAAAGCTCAGGGACGTATGGAAACCATTGGGCACATCTGAGGCTAGCTGAGTTGTCAGCACTTTCCCTTGAAGAACAGCAAGTGATATTCAATTAATACACTTTTTCTGCCCCAGGAACATGTTTATATGTTAGCTCCTTTGTATGTGAGGCAATACAGCTGAGGAGAGTCTATATGGTTTCCTTAAACAAGCATAGTTAGGAAAAATGTAGGATTATAATTTATTGGATAGATACCCATTATGTTAGGCTGCCTCTGATGACTACAATCCCAGTGCATGCTGTCTGCATGTCTTCATCTCATGTTATAAAACTGTCTTATTAAGGCTGTCCTTTCTTCTTATGCTGTCCAGTATGTTTAATAAAGAATAAATCCTAAATAAGAAGTACAACAAGAGTAACTCTTTGGCAGGAATGCAGCTGTAGCATCTCACACTACAGTCTAAAGCAGTATCTCACTTTTTTGAAAAGACGCATGCAAATGACATGCATGGGTCTAAACCAGTAGTGTATGTAAAAACTACTTTTTTTGCTGGATGCAAATGAAGCCTGTTGCTTTTGCATAAATGCATGCACTAACTCTCCCATGTCCCAAAAAAACATGCAGATGTGGCCACTTCACATAATAATTTCAGACTGCAGCAATTTTTCTTTGAAGACAGTGATATCCTATCAAATATAGCAGTCTGAGATTGGCCATTCTGATTATAGGAACCATCCTAAAAATAGGCATGTGGGAGAATTTTGCAGCTATCTGGCTCCATACTCCTGAGAATAATTTCACGGTTCTTTGGCTCCATACTCCTGAGAATTATTTTTTTTAATTTCACAGCTCTGAGGTGTGTTTTTGTGGGGTAAAACACACACTATTTGTTAAAAACAGTATTAAATTTATTTTTTTCCTTTTTTTCTGTTGAAGACAAGCTTAGTAGTCTTATCAAAATTATAAATAATTAGGGACAGATTCAGTTAGGGCCAATAAACTCCTCAGTGTGGATAAGTCCCATATGGAAAATTTTGTAGTAGATAGGAATCTACTACAGCGTGTCTACTGGTGGCAGAAAAAGACTGAATGCCCTGACCCTGCAGAGCTTTGGCTGAGTTTAGAGCCTGCATGAAATCCACGTGATAGTCTTCTCAGCAATGCATTGATTGAGCATCTTAGATCAAAGACCTCATAATTTCCTTACAACAGGTGACTTGCTACTCACAAAAAGGTAAACCAGCTAGTTTATAAGGTGTTATTTTGTAGGAGTTCGCATTTCCTCCCCCATTCTTCCAGCCATTTTATATATGGAGAGACATAATGATGGAAAAATTGGTAGTGAAAGACATCCAAGAAGTGTCTTAAGGATATATTACAGTTAAAAGACAGATTCTTTCTAGTATTCAGGATATGGGAGAACATATAGCAGGCTCCCAGAGGGGGAGGGGATTTGTGAAAGGAGAGGATGGGAGACTGAGATAAACGTAAAACAGAACAGCTGATGGATCAAGAGGGAGGAATTAATTTCAGAGTAATATTATGCATAGATTGCAGAGAAATGAGCTGGACTATAAGGAGGTCCAAAATGGGAAGTTCCCAACAGCTGAAATGGGTAAAAATAGAAAGAAAAATGTTAGTGCTAGATGTGGTGAATATGTGTTTGTGTCCCTGACCATTTGCAGATTGCCATCTATATCAGCTCCTAACCTCCTGCTGTCGCTTGTCCCTATGCCTGAGCCATCCCATTTGTCTAAATCCCATTGTTCATATGTGTCCTATATATCATCTGATGTATAATTCCCTAGCAGTCATAAATCTATGTCTGGCCAGTAATGTTAGCCACCCAAACTGCTCTTTTTCTCGAACTCTTGCATATGTCTTAAAGGACAGTAAAGCAAGGAACATTATGAAGACATTAAAGGAAAAGATGACAGAACTGGGAAATAAAGTATGCCCAAAGCTCAGAGGAATTAAAAGAGAGTTAAAATATATTCTGAGACCTCTCTGTGGCACAGAGAGAAGTACTGACCAAACTTTATGATTGAGACAATGCCTGTTGACACTCAGCTTTCATCAGTTTATGTGGTACAAGATCAGAATCACAGAAAAGGAACAAAGTAAGAAATATTTAGAGAAAGAGAAATAAAGCATCAGTTCTGGGTTTTGGTTTGGATTTTTCTGTTTTTGTTTTTTGTTTGTATTTGAAAATAAATGTTTCTATATGAGTATGCAGCGCTGAACAAAGCAGTTCATTCTGATTGAAAATAAAAGCCTAGTCCGAGCCAACAGAATTTCAGTATTACTATTTTTTTTTCATTAAGTAGATTTTCCCCCTGACTTCTCCTTTTGGTGCACATTTTTAATCTTGTGGTTCCATGTGGTCTCTTAGATGAGCTGGCTACATTGAATTTATAAAATATTATTAAAAATAAGGTTACCCAGGAGGAGTTTGACTGGCCCTATGTTGGAACACAGGCTTCATGACTAGAAATGTAATTCCATATTTTATTTAGCCACATTAAAGTGTGTCCCAGACCTCTGCACGTGTTATGCAGTTCTCATGCTGATAATCAGCAAAGAGCTTGGCCTCCATTAATGCAAAGCAGCCAGTTTCTCAGATACATGTGCAATGAGCATCTCTGCTACCTGCTCCCAGTGAGCCTGAGAGCCTCTGCCTTTCCATTTGCTCACTTTGGTGAAGATTACTTTGTGATAAAAACAAACAAACAAACAAACAAAAAAACAAGTAGGGCCTGGCTCTTTTCATGTCTAGAAGAAAAGCTAACAATTTAATTCCAGCAAATAGTACCAATTACCCTCTGGCATTGGAGGAAGAAAGATTTCAGATACAAATACCTTGCAGAGAGGTGCTTGTCATTGTTTGAAATGGAAAGATATGAAAGAGAGGAGTGCTCAGACAAAACTGAAATAGTTTGATGAACATGTGAAAAATTAAAGCATCTATTTGAATACTTTCAAAGTTGACATGGCTGTTAAGTAACTTTATACTGCAGCTTCTAGTTACAATAGGAAGTTTTTTGGATTAAAGACTTCTGATTCAACGTTGTTGTTTTTTTAAAATTTATTTCCACAAGTTCATTTGCTCGTGCAAGGCTTTAGTTTTGGGGCTGGCTGCATTCTGCCACAAGGTATGGCTGAGGGTTGTGCAGAAGCATCTCAGCTAGATTTCAAGTAATTTGCTCAGAGGTTCTTTGTGCAGCACAGAGACAATATAGATCTCAGCAGGAGCTTTAATGCCAGTGAATTCCAACCTGCCATGAGTATGCTGGCAGCAGCCCTCAAACCACCTATGTGAGAGCCAGTTCCAGTGCCTTTATACAGCCATTAGCTACATACGCTTTGTAGATTAGCTCATGTTAGCTGGGTAAATTGAGACCATATCGAATGTTTAAAGGACTTTTCATTTTGGAGCTCCTGGTTTGGGGTTTGAAATGAAATTGTGCCTGAAAACTGTTCTTGCGCAGTGTCTGTTAGATAAACCTATGTGGAAATATCTCACTGCACCCCAGAGCTGGCAGCAATACATTTCTGTTATCATCCTTAGCAGAAAGAGGCAGGGATGAATGAACACATTGTACGGACTATACTGTAAGGCTAAATGCAGAGCTGAAGAGGTTTTGTAGTGTGAGGCTCACCTTCCTCCTCCAGTGCTCAGTCTGAGGACAGAGGCATTCACTGAATGTGAGGCACACCAATCCAACAGTTTTCACAGGCACTTTCAGGCACACAAAGTGCAACTTAGCAGGGATCCTCTCCCATGAAGTTCTGATAGGATTTAAACAGCATGATTCCTGTTACATTCAGCAATAGTCCCACAGCTGAAAACTCACACACCACTTCAGAAGTTGATTACTCATTGTCTGACCTCAGACTGTGTTGATGCATTATATAGGTGGCTTTAGCTGTACTTACCCCAGAGACCTTTTCTTTCTCTGACTCATTCTGCAATCACCTGAATCTGACAATCACTGGAGTACTTGGCTTGTAAGTCTCCAGTGGTACACTGCAGAAGAAAGGCTTTCAATTTTGGAATGTGACGTGTCCTTTTTATATCCAGGTCATGTTGTAAGATTGGGTTTTTGCTTTCTGAAGTTAAACAAATGAAGGAAGCAGCTTAAATCCTGATGTAAAAGAAAAGTTTGCTTAATGTCATTTTGTTTATTTATATTTGTATGTGTGCCTACCTGTGCGTTTCTGGAAATAGGCAGAGCCAAGAAAACTAAGGGAAAAGCTAACTGTAATGCTTTCCTGCTGGTGGTGTTCAGTGTCATCTACTTTGTGTAGAGCACTCTACAGATATCACTGCAATAAATAGAATACTCAAGCAGATTCCTTAGCTACTTGATAGTATTTGAGCTCAATGATATCCATGGGAAAGAGATTCCTAAATAGGAAATTCCTAAAATCTCTGCAGATTTGGCTCTAGATCTGTGAGTGCTTTGTGGCTCTTAGCACTATTCTGCTGTTCATAAATATATGTTGACATCATAGAATATGAGTCTGAGTCTCAAATGCAACAGTGAGCACCCAAAACTGTTGCTACGTTCCCACCAGGAGATATGGCATTCTCAGCAAGTTAAGTTATTGTATATGACAGATGAACTTTCCGAGTATGTTGGTTTTAGCTTGATGAAGCAGAACAATAATTTCAGCTTTATTTGACTTTTTTCCCAGTAAGTTGCATCAGCGCAAAGTACCATGCAACTACTGCTTTTCAGAGGTTCTGGAGATCTCTGCCCTTGTGAAATTCCTTTTTTATTTTTTGTTTCTTTTTAATAGATACAATTGCCATCAATGGATAATAAAAGCGATAGAAACATTGCTATGCTGGACTGTGGTGAATACTTCTAAATAACAAGGAATTTTCAGTTTACTGGGCATAGTCACACTTAGGGAGTTAGAATGATCTAATCCTCAGAAATCCCATAGAAAAGCAGTGTCCTGAATGAAAGACACCACTCCTCAACACTTGGATTTTCATGCCTTAGTGTGACTGCATTGTCCTGGCATCATTTATTTTGCTTCCTGTGACTGAAATATTTCCATTGTTGTTGAGACACACATGAGATGATGATGAAGGAAAAATGGGGAAAAAAGTCAATTTTTCCTAAAGGCAGAAAAAAAGGTAAAGGGAGGAGAAGGCCCATCTAGATACATGTAATAAGGACTACCTGTGCTGCGGATCCTGTTTTCTTACCAGTACCTTAAACAAACTTCTTAAATCATGAGCTTTTTCTCACCATGGTTTGGATGACACATTTAGGCATAAAAAAAACAAGTGTACAAGCTGCACTGTTTCCAGAGTAGCTGCAGGACCCCTGTGCCTCAGAGGAAGTTTTCCAGAGCATCAAAGCCCCCTTTCTTTCTGTGGTCCTACGTCCATGGTCCCTCGCTACAGGGCTGGCTCAGATAGCATTTGATGGCACTTCTCCAGCCCTTATCCTGCCTGCCTCACTCTGAGGAGAGAGGAAGCTAGAAGAATAAATAACTTACTTCTGCTTAATGACTATGGCAGCTATGGTGACCCAGCAGTAGTTCAGGGATGTGCCTGCAGGGCCATGAAGAGATGCACTGGCAAGCTCTTGAAGTGGTAATTTGGGTAGATGTAGTACTGCAGCTGAAAAAGCACAGTCCTCCATGGGAGATAGCTGTGTCAGGTCTCATGAGAACTGTGTTGGATGTTGGAGTATGCTTGGTTTGTTGGAGAAGAAATGGATGCTAATACCTCATTTACCTCCAGAACTTGCAACCTAGAATACTATCTTCACCAAATTCTGCTGCCCTACCCTGCTGTTCTGGGATCTGTGCTATCAGCACTCAGGTCAGCGTGCAAATCCGTGTCCTGCCTTCACCCACATTTCACTGCCATCCCTCATTTAAGCCTGTATGAGAAATCCACACTCCACAGATGAGGGGATGCCCAGTCCTTAATGGGATCACTGTCCTCTCGCTTTGCCCAGTAGTTCTGCTCCTGGATCCCACCTTTGTGCTGTTCCCAGCCTGCCACTGATTCTCAGGAGCAGAACCTGGCACCTTCCTCTACTTCCCTTTCTAAGGGCACTGCAGAGTGGAGTGAGGTATCTCTTGGCCTCCTCTTCTCCAGACTGGACAGCCCAGTGCGCAGCTCTGTTGCCGTCCTGTGAATGTTTCCAAGGACCTTAACATCCTTTTTGTGTTGTGGGGGAAAGAACTGCACACAATACTCAGTGCAAGGCTGCACCAACACTAAATATAGCAGGAGCATCACCTCTTTTGATTAGTAGGCTATGCTGTGTTTTATGCTTCCCAAAATGCATTTTTCCATATGCAATATCTTTTTATAATATTCCTACTATAGACATTTTAGCTACATGGCTGAAATTAATGTGAAGAGAAAAAGGCTGCCAGGTGCAGCCTGGACACAGTGCACCAAAACCACAGAGCTGGGATAGATATGAGAATATAGATATGATTAATTGCAGTTAGAATGATCTCTAGTGCAAGAGTACAAGTGAATCTTTTCATGAGCCTGTCAAATGAAGGAAGCTTTGGGGCCACGTGTTATCAAAACTGGAGATTACTAATCACGAACTGCAGTTAACAGCTGGGCTGGGTTCAGCATTCATCTTTCAGCATTCACCACTCAGCACGGGGACTCCTTCAGACATTGAGATGGATTCACCCCCTCTGGCAGCTGATAAGGAAAAGATTCATTCTTGTCTTAGTTTCAGATGGGATGGAATTGTTTTATTTAGAGTGTCTGATAAGACACTATGTTTTGGTTCTAGGAGAAAAACAATGCTGATAACACACTGACGTTTATAGTTGCTGCTAAGCAGTGTTGTACAGAGCTGAGGCCCAAGAAGGGCCCAAGGAGCTGGGAGGAATTAGAATTAGGACAGCTGACTTAAACTGGCCAAAGGGATACCCCATACCATATGACATCATGCGGATAGAGTTTTGAAGAGGGGTGGGCATTCATCTCTCTTTCTTCCGCTCACTGGGGGCTAGCTGGGCATCGGCTGGGGGGTGGAGAGCAATTGCTTGTGCATCACTTATTATATACATTCATATATATTTATACATATATGTATTGTTATAATTATTTTCCTTTTCCTTTTCTCTATCTTAGTAAATAGTTTTATCTCAACCCACGAGTTCTACTTCGTTGTTTTTTTTTCCAATTCTCTCCCCAGTCCCACTGAGAAGGGGAAGAAGAGAGGGAGTGGGCGAATGACTGTTTGGTGCTGAGCCATCTGTTGGATTAAACCATAATAACTCTCCAGCCAGACAGTCATAGCTGTGCACCTTTGGTGCAGGAGCTATGAGACAATATGCCAAAACAAATATAAGGGAGTATTCAGTATATTCAGGGCTCCTTGCAAATGGAGCTCACTGCCTCTGAGTGTTAAGTGCCTCAAAGTCACAGGACATGTATGACACATTATAATGTCAGGCCTGTTTGAGAAGACAGTCCGTATCGGAGAGTCTCTTTGGCTGCCACAGTAACAGACTCTATGAAGAACCAGAGGGATGAGAGATATAGGGAACATAAATGATATCTTGCTTGCTTGTCAGAATATCAAACATCTGCTTTCTGGTGGATTTGTGCATTAGCTACTCGCATTTTTGTTTTATTTACTTTTAATTTTTTTATAGTTTTGGCCTAAGTATTCTCAAGATACAGGCATTTTCCTCATGACCTAAAAATGACTGGTAGTTTCAGATGTGCTTGAAAAGCACCTGGACTGCCCTCTTGTTCATTCTATGTGAAAAAAAGATTTGAGTAGAAGTAACTATTTATTAAATTTTTAGAGATAATATTAACTTTTTTTTAGATTTTGGGCAGTAAAATCAAATTAAGTGCATTCTTTACCTTTAAAGATTTTTAGATTATGTTCACAAACCTTTGCTATACTTCATAGAAGTTTACTGCTTTTATTTTTAATGGACTATTAGATTAGAAAAATCTACTAGAATAAGTGTATGTGAAATGTTTCACTGGAAAAAGCAATGGGATGCGCCCTTTTCAAACAGTACTTTGAGATGTTTAATACCTATACAATTCCTCCTGTGGAATAATAACTTCAACTTCCGTAGGAAACAAATCAATAGAAAAAAAAATAAAATTGCTGCAAATTTTGATGCTCAGTAGGTTACCTTTTATTTTCGGCTACAATTGGTTCATGTTTCCTATATACATTTATTAACCTCATCACTAGCAGACTGACTTTAGATAAAATTGGATTATTTGCTCAGAATCAGTAAATTATCTGAAGGTTTTAAAGAACTTTTGCTAATACCTTCTGTTTTCATATACTTATAACTCCCCTATTACACCTTTGATATTTAAAAAAAAAAGATCAAGAAAAAAGAATTGGTATAGTGATATCTTACTTTTTCATGTTAACACTGAAGAGATGAAGAGAGTAGGACAGGCATGGAAAGGTGATCTCTCCAGTTGAAAGTCAGAGAAGAAACGGAGATAGGAGTGGTTGCAGTGTTATAGTGAGTGTACCCTGCACTGCTGCTGTAGAATAAGAGAGAGTTGCTACAGCCATGCCCTCACACAACACTTCTCCTAAAGCCTAAAAGGATGCAGTCCTTGGTATTTATTTAGCAACTTCCAGTGAAACCAGTACAGCTAATTCAGTGTTGATAATGTTTTTTCTTTTGATAGATGTTTACACGATCTGTTTGGGAAAACTCACTTTCTGCTTGTTTTCAGCCACATCTGTACCAGATTGTACGGAGGCTGAAGGATCTGTACTTTTGTTTCAATGTATATTGCAACATTTTTATTGCATTCCACAGGTCCTCCAGTAAACGTTACTTGCAATATTTTTATCAACAGTTTTGGATCAGTCACAGAAACCACAATGGTAAGTGCTATGATGCCATTGGCAAGAGAACAACAATACTTAATATATGTCATGAACACAACCTGTCAATTTTTCTATTTATTGTTCAACTTGCAGGTCCTCCTGTAAATGTTACCTGCAACATATTTATCAACAGCTTTGGTTCAATAGCAGAAACTACAATGGTGAGTGGGACTGGTCATTGAAGCCATCTTGTGAAGGAGTGGGATGTGATGTAGAATAGAGATGCTCTAGATGTGGGAACATTTATTAAGTTCTTAAATCTAGTAATTTCAGCTAAATTAAAATATAATCTTTATAAAATAACTTTATTTATATAAACCTATTGAACTCAACTATCAAATCAAATATATATCTGTAGTTGCTGTCCGTAGTCTGTATTGACTGTGATGGCAGTAACTACAGGCATGCCCAAGGCAGTTTTCACAGGTGTTGTTAGCACTGCAAAGGCAGAGGAGTGGCTGGAGCTCAGCTGTGGGGATGCTTGCCAAGAGCCCACTGTAAGAGTGGGTCTTACAGTCCTTGCTGAATTATCTGCTGCTGCAGACTGGGCCGACAAGAGGTACCAGAATTGTCTTGTTTAACTCAGCTAAATCTCTGAATTTAGCAGTCACACTGGTAACTCAAGTAAATGCACAATATAGCTATGAATAGACTCGATTATTTTCAGGGCCAAATTCATACTAGAAAGTGATGGAATTGCAGATGACCGAAATGTTTATTTTGGCTGAATTCAAAGAACTCTGTCAGCCATAAAATAATTGCCCAAGTCAAAACTTCATTTTAATATTTAAAAAGTTAAAAAGTTCAAATTATCATTTCAATATGAGATCAGTTTTTTAAAAATTGCCGAAGTTTAGGATTAAAGAAATAATAATAAAAAAAAGAACAGAAAAGACAATTGTCATCTAATTTTCTTCTTTTTTTAGTCTGAAAGCTAAGAAAGTTAAATTTTCATGTTCTTTAATAGGAAAAACAAATCTGAGTGCATGTTTAGGTTTTTAAACTCATTTTGCAAACAATGAATGAAAACGTGTGGTTACTTATTCAAGCATACATGCACTTGACTAATGAGGTTAATACTAAGAAAATTTGTTATGGTTTTCATATAATATGATAAAGCTATAATAATTACCAGGTGCATGTGTACGTGGGTTAAATCCGTTCTCTAAAAGACCTTGCTACAGATCCCAATTTTACTTTATACTCTTTAATTTTCCTCTTCCATAAAGTAATCTAAAAAGAATGTTCTCACCTTCACTGAAATTTTGCAGGAGTTATGCACATTGCCTCAGGGCACAATGTTCAGCCATGGACACTTCTGAAACAATTGCAATGTTTTTTCTCTACTCTGTTTTGTGAGTATTCCTACACAGTGCCCAGATCATCTTCTTTTTTTTTTCTTTTAAAGCCAGAGTCAATAAAAGTAGGACTGCAGGACTGAGTTCTTCTTAAATAAAAATAACCTTGTTACCTAAAAACTTACTTAAGTTATATCAAAGAGCTGTTTTCTTTTATAAAATAAGATAAATATTCACTTGAAATCATTGCCTTCTGAAGGAAGATATTTTGTCTAACTTAAATATTTTATTTAGTATTAAAATACTTTATTTGCATGTAATTCTTTGAAAAAACCTGTAACAATTATTTAACATTTTCTAGAGGCAAAAGGAAAACATGTACTAAAACAGGCTACTTTCTTAAATAATGTAGGAAAGGTTCTTCTAAAAATGGCACAGCTACAAAATATGTAGATAAAAAGTGAACAGAGAACGAAGTTTTAGAATACGTATCTGTAATCTTTTAAAAACAACTCAAAATAGAACTAAAACCAAGTTAAGATTTATGTGAAAACCCCTTAATCTTTATGTAATATAATTATCAACAGACAACTTTTTTGAAAACCTGCTTGCCTGTGTTTAAAGAGTTTGAAAAGACAGATATGAATGTAGTCTTTTTTATCCAGCTGTGTCTGTTGATCTTAAGACGTAGATACATTAGCATAGCTTTAAGTAGCAAAAAATCCTGCACGTCACTGGCTTTACAAGATGGCATTCAATGAAAATATTTGCACGACCTAATGCTGATTGCATTAATTAGAATCCTTCATTGCTTTGATTAAATCCCCTCATTGCATTTTACCGTCTATCAAATATGTTAATGTGCACCTTTTCAATGTTCATTAACACATTCTGCTGAAAACAGCTAAACGTTCAAGTTGATAAAAACAAAGACTGTTGGCTTTCTTATTTTGCTTTGTTCATATTGCCAGAAAGTGTGGAAAAAGTTCTCTTAGATGCAGTTCAGTGATTTGATATTGACTTTCTTAATTCTCTGACTTCTTTAGTGACTAGTATGACTAGTTTTAGGATGTTTAAAAACTGCTCTGAGAGGCAGACATCAATTGCTGTTCCATCTACTTTGCTTTTCTGAAATAAATGCAATCACGTGGTAAAAATGTTGGTATCCCCTGTGATGAATAATGAGTTTTGTTTGACTCCTAGCATTCCTCTTCCCTATAAAATGCTCTTGATCATTTTGACCAATAAATAAAAAATTAATTTAAAACCCTAAATTGTAAGTCAAAAAGAGATATTCCTGCCTCAGGGGACAGGGATGCCTAGTGAAACCACGTATAAATACTGAAGGGACATTGTCAAGATACAACTTTGAAGAGCTGCAATAGCTCACTGGAAACCTTGGGAGATGAAAACTTGTTTATAGAGGCTTTCAGAAGGAGGAACATGGCAAACAGGATTACAGTCCCAGACCTACTGAATTCAATAAGCTCTCAATAACGTTAGCAGAAGTATCTTCTCTTTTTTTGTTAGGATAGACACCAGGAGTACATTTATCCCTGTGTGAACAGCTAGCACATCTCATGCATTTCCTTTTAAAAGCTAAAACCCATTAACTGAGAAAAGAAACAGAGATGTGTGCTGACTCCCTCCAAAAGGATCTCCACAGTCCTCATGAGTTTGGCTCCAAAAGATCTACAGAAACAAAATGCAAATGTTTGAGACTCTCTGTACTGTAGCATACACATGGGACAGTATCAGGATTTACTTTTCTTTGTTTCAAAAGCAAGTTTCTTCCACATTAAAATGATGTATATTATACCAAACTAAAATATCAAAAAGGCCAGACCAGAATCAAGATGGAATTGTTGGAAATTTTCTTCATTGGTCCACTTATCATCATTTAAACTCTAACTTGCAAAGAAAGAAGAAAAAAGAGCAAAAAACATTCCTGTGTAACTTCACAGAATAAAGTGGTTATGCCAGTAAGCTTTATATCTATGTTTAGAAGCATTCATAAATGCAGTATTCAGCAGAAAATTCACTGCTGCTGAATATCGCAGATGAGTAATCTACATCAGGCTGGGCAAAGTCCCAAAACATTCAGATGTTCAGTGTCACTAATGACCAGGATATTTTAGCTATCAGTTGTAGGAGAAGCTAAGAGCAGTTTGATGAGCTAATTGTTAATTACAGAAATGACTAACTGTGGGGACATTGTTGTTGTGGTTATGCCCTATAATCAATGACTGAACATGCAGCAGGTTCTCTGTTGGGATGAATACATTGAACTCCAGTTGTGTTTTGAGTACTTGCATTAGGAGAAAAAGAATTTCCATTCTTTTAAATATTTTAGGGAGAATAGACCTTGGCTATGGCTGTGTGGATAATATTCCCACTAGAAAACATACATTGCAAATGAATTTGTTAGATCCCAATTTGAGCAAATGAGCAATTTACATACACAGTTTTAACTGCACAAAGGACTCCTATTGAAGCCACTGGGGACACCTTGCATACTTAGGTGTCTTGTTAAACAAGCTCTTATCTGTTATGGCCTTGAAATAGATGATTAGAACACTATTTTTCAGTTAGCATTCATATTTAGCACTTGGAGAGAGAGTAGTCTCTCTGGTCAGCCACTCCTATGTCTGCAAGACCAGCTAAGTCTGCTGTTAGCATCAGACATCTGACTTAACACCTGGGGTACCAATGTGATTGAAGGGGAAGATAGGAAGAAAGATAAGATCAAAGAGCAGTAAGTCCAAAGTATGTCCAGAGTCAGAAAACGGCGCTGAAAAGGGAGTGGGGCTCCCCAGCACCGCCTGCCACAGCAGCGCCTGAGGCCAAAGGGTCACAGAGCTTTGCTGAAGGTCTGGAGGGGGAACCTGAGGGCTGCAGAGCTGATATCCATGACTTTGCCCATCCTGACGGGAATAGAAAAACCATTTCTCTCCAGATTCCTGTAACAGAAACTTAGTATCTGTGGATTGAGTCCCTAAATCTTCATATAAATCTAATAAAACTGCTCAGAAGAATATTTCTTTAGTGTATCAGCATTGCCCTGGTCTTACGGCTTCAGAACAGAGGAAAACTCTTTATCTGAGTTGCCTTGAGCTATCGCTGGCATCAGTATTGCAACTGAGATTGAAAATTCAGGTCCACGGTTCTCATTCAGAGCAGTGGTGCTGTCAGAAAGAATTTGTGGAGCAGGTATACTTGTGGTCGTGTAGGAGTGCATTACTACAGTCCTCCCACACCTACCCTCAGGAACTCACAAAACACACTCTGTAGGCTGCCTGAGCTCCATGTTGAGATATCATCCTCAGGAGAGTTTTTCTCTGGGAGATAGTTACAATGTTAGCTCAGGAAAAGTAAATTCAAAATTCTACACACGATTACATCTGACTGTGTAAATGCATGTCCCTCCTGGCTGCTTATTCCACAAGCAGAGGAGGAAAAATATAATTATGTCTTTACGATGTGAAAGTTATATTATACTTCCATTTTTATTTCTTATTAATGTATCTTTATATATACATAAATAAGGTTTCAGTGCTGTTTTGTTTCTAACAGCACAGTCTACAGTGAAAAAACTTTTTAAAGTGAACCAATGTGATGGCTCTAATATATTTATGAAGGTATATGCTGAAAAAGATTGCATAATCCTACTGGCATTATTTATGCTTTTGGTATAATATATATCATCATATGTAAGCTCTTCTATGAATAAGGATTTTCCAGACTCACTTTTGTTTGCTAAATCACCAACTGCAGAAGTTCATAAAAGAACATTTATTTTTAGATATTTCTTAGCAATTTGCTGACTTGACTGATTCATGATTTCTATGTCATGGGTGAAGAAATACCTCTGCTTTCTGTGGATTTTGTTACATAACTTATTTCAAATAAACATGAAAGGGAGTTACACAACTAGTTATAGTGATTATATAGCGTTATTTCATTCACTGTTAACAGCTCTTGCCTTCTTTTCTGCAGAGAGAAAGTTTTCCTGTCTTTATAACTAAAAATGTCTCATACAAACTTATAAGACAGTTTCTAAATCAGGAAACAAAGGAAAACTTGCTTAGGGCTGGTGCATTCTTGCAAGATTTGATGATATTTTATAAGCTCAGAGCAGCAAGTAACAACTTGATTTTAAACTGTATGAAACAACACCATCATAAAGAGCGTAATGGCTTGTGACAAATAGATACAAGCTTTTGCAAGATCTTTAAAAAGTGTGCCACTCTTAGGCGGCTATCTGTTCTGTCTTGCTCTGATTAGATGTTTTGATTCACATCTACCCAACAGCAACATAGAAATAATAAAGAAAGCAAGAGAATACACATTACTGTGAAACATCATCAGGTCTCAAAAACTGCGTTAGTTTAAATGTTAGAGATATTCTTCCAGGGCAGCATCACACTTCATCATGAATCTACCAACTGAATGGTGCCAACACTAAAGGCTGGTGGGGCTCATTCCACAACTCTAATCAGAGTGAGAATATTTGTTTACATTTCAAGGATGATAAATTCTTTAGAATATAAATTTCAGTGGCCTATCTAAACCCATGCTGACTCCTACATTTTCCAAGTCAAAAGCACAGTTTTGCCATTGTAATGTACTGCAGCTACCACAAAACAAATCCTACATGTGAGGCTTTGTACAGTTGGAAGAATTATTTGCTAATGTAATTTTTCAGGTAATATAATCTATGTAAATATTATTAAATATTGGTATTAAATCATTAAATATTGGTATTAAAATTATTAAATAGTAAAGTAGGTGCATTTTTAAGAGAGTATTCACAGAATATCTAACTGTGGTAATTTAAGGTAAATATATGCTATAATTGCAGGGAAAGATAGGAGAGATTATGCTCTTACTCGCTGACTTTGGAAATTCAGGATGAGGAGAATGGGCACTAGCAGCTTTCCATTCCCTCCACTGGATTCTGGATTAGACCGTAAAAGCTCTTTTCACACACCCTTTTAATAGCCAGTTCTCGACATGGTGTTAATTCTGGTTCTAAATGAACCTCTATGTAATTGCTGTCTTCCCAGTTGTGACTAACAGACCACTGAGCAGAAGAATGTAATTAGAACAATTTTAAGGGGGTGTGGGGAGGGAGGAGTGAATGAAAGAACATACAGAGAAAAGCATACGGTAGATGGAAAAAGGATACAGACAGTAAATAAGAAGTGCTGATTTAATTTCTTCTGTACAAATCTGGCTTCACTGAAATTAGCAACTATTCATGAGTACATTAGAAATAATTGATTTACATATTGGAAATAATTTATTTAAATTGGCAGTTTTATAACAAATTTGTTGAAATTGTGTATAGCTAACCACAATCCTTTTTAACTTTCTAAATACCACTGAGATAATCCACAATATTTGAAAGAGGGTTATATTTAACATTGGAGGTTGCAGTTGATATTTTCATCATAACTGAAGTAATTTTGATTTGGAAAATGTACCAGTTGTTTTTTGTTTGGTTCGGTATGACATTTAGACTGCTTTATTTTCAAATGACAACTCTTGTATCCAAAAGATAACATACGTATTTGCCGTAACACTGAAATAAGTCTTAGAGCATAAAGAAAGCTAAAGTGGGCTTCCAATTTTGCGAAGTGGCTTAGTAACCTTTTTACATGGCATTTCTGTAGGACTACAGAGTGAACATTTTTTTGAGACAGCAGTGGAATGATTCACGCCTGGCTTACAGCGAATATCCTGATGATTCCCTGGATTTGGATCCCTCCATGCTGGACTCTATCTGGAAACCGGATTTATTCTTTGCCAATGAAAAGGGAGCAAACTTCCATGATGTCACAACAGACAATAAGCTGCTAAGGATTTCTAAGACTGGAAAAGTGTTGTACAGTATCAGGTAAAGCAGTTAACTTTATTTTTCTGCTCTTCATCCCATTCCTTCCTCTTACTCCCTGTTTTTCTGGATGTAGCTAGGCTTGCAGAACATAATTTACATATTTAATTTTTTGTTGTCCCATGTGTACAACCAAAATGAGATTTAATCACAGCAGGATAGAAGGAAAAATTGCCTACATTCCTTTCTAAGCTTTTCATTCTCACAAGATAGTAAGTGGCACAGCAGTACTTCCTAGCCTTGCTGGAAACTTAAGGTTGTCTACTACTTTACTGATTTGCCTCAGCAATTCCCATCAGCATTATTAGTTCAAGTCACTCCTCTTATGAAGAAAAAAAATCAGCTCTTCCATAGTTTGTGGACTGCAATTCAAAAGTAAAGGGGAATGATATTTTAAGTAGCTACTGAAAACCTGAAGTAAAAATAGGCTTGAAACACAACAAATTTAACACGTGAGTCTCAGAGTAATTGGATGTATCTATTCATAGATAAAAATAATTGGAATTATGGAAAGCTGTTTTCTTTTAATACTAAGTGCACTGAAGTGTGTGTCATGTGACTGGATTTAGGCTGAATGAATAAATGCAGTTTGACAAAATATGATTAGATATGATCTGATGAAATGGGACATATGCAGAGAATCAATTGCATTGCACAGGCATAAAGAACAGCAAATGTGCAGTGTTTGTTTACCATTCAGCATACAGTGCACTGTTAATTTAGTATAAAAAGTTGAGGTGAAAAGCACTGCATTATTGCAATAGCTTAGAAAGAGAATATTGTGTTTTGTGTTTTCCTAGAATGCTTCACAGTTAGTTTCCTGCATGGTGAAAAGTATAGAATCACAGAACCATAGAATGGCCTGGGTTGAAAAGGACCTCATAGATCATCTAGTTTCAACCCCCCTGCTGAGTGCAGGATCACCAACCACTAGACCAGGCTGCCCAGAGCCACTTCCAGCCTGGCCTTGAATGCCTCTAGGGACGGGGCATCCACAGCCTCCTTGGGCAACCTGTTCCAGTGCGTCACCACCCTCTGAGTGAAAAATTTCCTCCTAACATCTAACCTATATCTCCCCTGTCTTAGTTTAAAACCATTCCCCTTTGTCCTATCACTGTCAACCCATGTAAACTGTCGTTCCCCCTCCTGTTTATATGCTCCCTTCAAGTATTGGAGGGCCACAGTGAGGTCTCCCTGGCGTCTTCTCTTCTCCAAGCTCAACAAGCCCAGGTCTCTCAACCTTTCTTCACAGGAGAGGTGCTCCAGCCCTCTCATCTTCTTAGTGGCCCTCCTCTGGACCTGTTCCAAGAGCTCTGCATCTTTCTCATGCTGGGGGCCCCAGGAGTAAACGTGGTAGTATCTATTTAACAGACCTCTTTAGTGAATTTACTCACTAGTAAGGAAAATCAGTTCAAAAGACAGTGTTTCCAACCAGGGATTCTGTTTGCGACCCGAATTTTCACTGAGGAATTATTATAGGTCCAGGTTAAGGACAACTGAGTTCTCTAGGATGCTAACTTAATAAACAGTAACGTGGCATTTCCTCCATTTACTTAATTCCTTTGGAAATTCCTTGATAAGACCCTAACTATATTTGGATGGATTAAACAGTAAGGAACATAAGTATTTATTGAGCAAGGTTTCAAATGAACATACCTGAATTGTCTGAGAAAAATAGTAGCACAGAAGAGTGAGACTGGCACTAGCAGAGTGATAAATACGCTGTCACTTACAAATATTTCTTGTTTCACTCTGGGAAATAAATGAATGCAACTGTTTGTTTGAATGACATCAGACACCATATTATTGGAGGCAACAGCACAGCTGAGTGCTGTTGTGAATACAGATGGATAATTTCCCTGACGTTTGTCCATGCAGGAAAAGTAATATTTCAAGCTGTCATACCACATTTGTAAAATTCCCACTCCTAAATACAAATTTATATGAAGTACAGTAAGCAGTATTCCAATGAAGGACTAAGAAAAACAGTCTTACCTGATGCCTCTAATATGGCATATAATTTTGAGTAGTATTTTTCAGTGAAGAAAACTTTCTCTAGTACTGAACTTTGAAGTCAGAAATAATTAGAAAAACTTCACTATATGCTGTCTGCTGATTGTTCTTACCTGTGCTATGCTGAAATAAACAATATTTTAGTGATTTGTTTCAGTGCATTGAGGATGGTAAAATGTTGCCATTTTCACTAGCACACCAACAAGACTTAGCCGGACATAATGGTATTTAACTTTTAGCATTTAGATGCTCCAGATATTTAAAACACTTTTAAAACACATCTGGGAAGTAGTATTGTGGTCTGTCATATTTCCAAATTTAATAAAAGCAAGGGTACATTTGTCACACATACATGGTAACCACTGTCTCTACTAAATGAGTTTAGAACAGCTCCCAGTAATAAAAAGGTAAGAAGTAAGGTGTGTGTATTATACAACAGCAGCATTCAACTTCCCTTTAGACTTCACCTGAACACAGAAATATGCAATGTTAGAGGCATGCGTAGCTTATGCTGCTAAATGCCATGAGAATCCTGCCCTTTGTGAAAAGAATTCGGACTGAACATTGTGATCCTTATTTTACTAAAAAGGGACATTTGGTGTAGAATATATATGCTCAGGTAATTTATTGCAGGATTACTGAGGGTCTAGGTTTGTGTTACCCACACCACAATTTATAGCTCTCGGAATTATTTTGTAGAATTGTAGAATCATAAAGGTTGGAAAAAACCACTAAGATCATCTAGTCCAACCTTCAACCCATCACCACCATGCCCAGTAACCCATGTCACCCACATGACCCCTCTTGATAAGCATGAGTCTGTTTGCCTTTCTTTTAGTGAGAGATAAGCTATCTTGCATTCACTGTTGATTGTAGGCATGATGTAGATTTCTGTCATTGTTTTCCTTACAGTAATTAGCTATCGTGCTCATGCTTGCAGACTACTACATCTATATCTAATTCTCTGGAATTTGTTATGGAAAATAAAGCCAGAGTGGCTGATATACTCACCTATGAATCACATAAGTAAGTTTAGGATTCTAAACCTATATTTAGGCATTTTCTGCACGCTCAGATGACTACTCTGGTATTTGTTTTAATCTCAGATATCATGGTATATATGCTATATAAAGCCTGAGGCAAAATTGGTATGGAGAAAGAGCTTCTGAGCCTACAATACTTGGAAAGGACTTGTTGAGGAATATGAGGAACATGAAGGATTATGGTGCTATAGTGATTTAGGTCCATTTACTCAATAAAATATTCATTCTTTTGGAGAACATTTGAAGTTTTAAGGTGGAGGATAACACTTTTGCTCCAGTCCTGGAAGCTAAACAGCACATGTCCTCTATGTCATTACAGGAAACTAATCTAAATTCTTGTGTACTGCAGAGCAACCAAAAGCCTCGGGGAGGGAACCCAGCATTGCACAATATCAAAGATATACACTGTTGTCCCTAGTGAAGTGACAACAACTCCTAAAGGTGTATGTATTTTAGAAGTCAGCAGTTACAGTAAAGTTATATTCAGCAAACAACTGCACTTCAGTCAAGATCAGTCTCAGTGGTACTATTTGAGCTGCAAAGCACTGTTAAATAACTATAGTTTTTGTTTTAAAGCTCTCTGCAGAAAGCACTCAACAAGAGGGGTTCATTATAGCAGCATTCAATATAATTGGCTTATGCTGTGTATATATTGTATGCTGAAAAACAATGAGACTTTAAATCTCAGCCCACACAATGTCACCCTCCAGATGCCTGTGACTCATCCCTCTGAGCTCACAACCCTTGAATGATCTCTGCTTGGTTTGGATTTTGTAGAAGGTCTACAAACTTGGAAAGAATGGCAGTGCTCTGTGATGATACTGACAGTCCTGTTCCTGACACTCATATTCTGTATGACACCTGGATTTTGTGTTGTGTACACTGCTGAACTGATTTTATGTTCCAGGGGCAAGGATCATATCTTCCCTCTCCCACTGTGGACAGCTGGGAAACCAGCAAAATGCTAAAGAACCTCACAGGAGGCTTTGCCTTCTCTTCAAGCCACATATTTGTGGTACCTGATTCCCACTAACTCATTTCAGGCTTCCAGAACATTAGCATCTGCTGAAAAGCTTATTTTAGCAAAGTGATGGAGAGTGGAAGGTGGGGTTTTTTTCTGTTATACATTAATTGCCTCCCTCTCTTTTTAATATTTTCAGTGCATCTTAGTCATATGATCTTGATGCAGAAGGCAATGTAATTGTACTGTAGCACTGATCCATGGCATTGCACATGGAATACATTGGCCAGGAAGGTAAAGAGGCTGGAATTTATTCTTTTTCTACCTGCTGCTCCAGTAAGTGCCTTGTATTCCCAATAGTCAGATAAAGGGAAAGCTACCCTCTGAGATGTAGGGACACTGCATTTAGCTAGAAAGAGTTACAAAGCAGATTACTTCACATTTTTAAAATATGTAAAGAATTGAGGAAGTGTTGCATAGTTCAACAAGAGAATCCTGTGGAATTTTAGGGAGTAGATTTGAACAAATTCACAAATCATTTTTCTTCCTTATATTCCAAGAACAATTAAATACCTGGGAAGAAATTCCTCAAGTCGTTTAGAGTACCATATTTTTTTTGGTCTTCATGTACCTTCACAGCACATTAAATTTTGCAGTAATTTAGGAAATTGCTTCTCTGTGGTTTCAACTCTTGACCCAGATTTAGTAGTTAAATGTTGTTATGTATGAAAGCAGTATCTACTAGAGGGCAGCAATGTTTGGTTGAACACCATGAAACAGGAAATACAAGCTGTTGTGTTGGTCTCTTTCTGCAGCTGTGCTGGAGGTGATCACTGGACCTCCGTAAGACAACAAATAGTGGAGTAGATGAGCTGGCATATCCAACAGCCCTCTCCCGCTTATGTAACCAAGTAGAGGTATCCCTGAAACCAGCACATTTATTTCCAATACCATCTCTTGTGCCACGTTACTCAAGTTGCCAAAACTGAATCTTTGTTTTGTGGCAGTACTGCCAAGTGACAGAATACTGTGTCTAACCTCCTTGGATGCCCACTACCCTACATACCATTTTAGGTTATATTAAAGGTTATGGTCACCATACCCCTCATGTAAATCATATATATGTATAAGTCACCTTTTCTGAGCAAAAGTCCTGTGTTTTTCATTCTTTGTCAAGCTGTGTTCTTTGCCCTATAGGATGGAAGTTTCCTTCCCTTCTCCTTTGGGAGGTTCAAATTGGATATAAGGAAAAAAATTATTCTCAGAAAGAGTGGCCAGGTGCTGGAATGGGCTGCCCACGAAGGTAGTGGAGTCACCGTCCCTAGAGGCGTTCAAGAAACATTTAGATGTCGTACTAAGGGACATGGTTTAGAGACAACTGTTGGTGATAGGTGGATGGTTGGAATAGATGATCTTGGAGGTCTTTTTGAATCTTGATGATTCCATGATTCTATGAAATGCTAAGCAAATTTAAAAGAAACATAAATAACACAGGTTTTCTCTTCACAGTAGACTATTTGTGGGAAAAAAATTCCATAATATTCCCCCCCCCCAAAAAATATGAACATATCTTCAATTTTTAGTGATACTAAAAAATCTTTTGCCTTGTTACTGTAAATTCAGGCAAGGGTCCTCCACAATAATTTCAGAGTACAACCCATATCAGCTACTCAATAAGGCATCTCCATTTACACCTAATGACATTGCTGTGTGCAAATGAACCACAGCATGGTACAATCTAGTCTAACAGAGTGGTAGAAAATGTTATGTTCCACAGTACTGCACGCATCCTGTGCTTAAATTTGATGACTTCGGTTTTATTTTGCAATCTAGTGTTGGGATTTAAGAGGATTTGGACTTTACTATCAGCATTGTCTTTCCATGTGACAGATTAGCAGACACGGAGAAGAGAGACTGTTACCATGATTGAGATGCCTGTTTGCTAGGTAGGAACTCCTCTCCTAGCTTACACTCATATTTATTACCTCAACTCCTATCAAAATAGCACTGACACTGATGAGGCAGGGCTTTTGCCTTGGAAGTGAATCTTAATCAGCAGAGGAACATTTTCATAGAACATGATTTATTATACCAATGGCAGAACAAGTCCATGCTCATTTCCCTAATCTTCTAAAAGCAAAAAAAAATCTTCATATGCATTAAAATAACTTTTTCACACTTAAGAAAATACAAGGGCTGCTCCAAAAGTAATGTCTTCTATTTTATTGTGTTTGCCCACAATGTCAGAGGCAGATGGTGGTGGTATGGTGGTATGGTTGGTCCCGCCAACATCCTGGTACATTTTGTTGCCGTATGACAGATGGCAGCAGAGGGGCAATCAGACTCCTCCATGAAGTAAAAACAGCACCCACTGACATTCATTGACATTGCTGAATGTTTATAGAGACCAACCAGTGGATGTGAGCACAGTGAGGAGTGGGTGGTGCGTTTCAGCCTTGGTGACAGCAACAGTGAGTCACCTCTGCTGGTGCAGACTGTTACAAGAACAGCATGCAGGCTCCTGTTTATTGTTGATGACAATGCTCATGGAGGTGACTATGTTGAAAAACGGTATTTTGTATCTGAGAATTTCCTCTATCAAATAGGTTATTGCACTCTTTTAAGCTGTTGTAATTTCCATGGAAATAAACAGGAGGCATTACATTTGGAGTGACTTATGTATATAAAATAGGATTTTAATAATAAGCAATGCTAATCTACTAACTGAAATAGAGCACATATATAAAGAAGTTTTGGATTTGGCTGCTATGGTGTATTATAGGCAGAGGCCTTATAGACATCGTATAAATAGTGCTAGAATTACTGGACTTAACTGCACACCGGGACACAGTGACTTCCGAAACTTTAACTGCATGCTATGTGAATACAGTGAGTTTGACAAATTTGTCTTCCCATGGGCATGATTACAATAATAACAATGGTTTCAGATGCTAAAATAGTGTAGCCTTTTATGGGACAAGCAGCCATTCCTGTTACAGCTGAACTCCATGTCCCTGAATTATTATTATCTGCCCACTTTTCAGCCATCCTTTTTCTTCTTGCCCTTTCTCCTGCCTCTCCTTCCACCACCATATCCCTTCGTTTTGTGTTCTTTAAATTAAATGTGCTGAGATGCTTCTCATCCTTTGGGATGGTTCCCCAACGCCTTCTGTGCCCTCCCATCACCCACTCTCATTTCCTCCCAGCCTACCTACAAATCCATACTGAGGATCTAGCTCTGTTTTTCCAATACCTTTATTTTTCTGTTGTGCCTAAAGTACTTGTTATGCATAACAAATAATAAAACATCCTAAATAAATAATAAAACCTAATGCAGGTATATTGTTATGCAACTAGCACAGCTATTGTCAAAACCCCATTGATCATCTTGCTTAAGGAAAGAATAATTTACATTTTAATGACACAAAATTAGTTGCATTTTCTCTTCATCAGACATTTAAAGCAAAGTAGGGATATGAACATTATACTTGAACATGCACTGCCTTACTAATTCCTCTAATGCTGTGCATGTCCCTAGCTGACATACAAAAACACTGGGTGTGAAGTAAATATAAACATAACAGAAGGGCTACATAAACTGAAGGAAATGCTGCCAGGACAACTGGCATCAACAAATAGCTCTAAACCAGTCATGAGGAAATTTAAACTGGAAGTTATAGTGTTTCCAGTCATCTATACTTTGAATTCCCAAATAATATTCCAACAGAAATAGTGGTGGGCATAGAGAGGAACAAGGTATCATTAAACAGAATCATAGAACAATATCCTGAGTTGGAAGGGACCCACAGTTATTGAGTCCAACCCCTGGCTCCAGACAGGAACACTCAAGCTCAAATGCTCCTTGAACTCCAGCACTCAGGGCTGTGCCCGCTGCCCTGGGCAGCCTGTTCCACGCCCACCGCCCTCTGGTGCAGAACCTGTCCCAAACTCCCAGCTGCCCCTCCCATGACACAGCTCCATGCCGTTCCCTCAGGCCCTGTCGCTGTCAACAGATAGCAGAGCTCAGCGCTGCCCCTCCGCTCCCTGTGAGGAGCTGCAGCCGCCATGAGGTCTCCCTTCAGCTCCTCTGCTCTGGGCTGAACAAACCCAGAGTCCTCAGCTGCTCCTCACACACCTTGCTTTGATCAGCTTTGAAAAGGATTAGATCAAACGACTACATGTGTTAACAGATGATCAGATTTGATGGCCAAGGATGTACCTTCTATAGCCTTATATTCTTGTGTCTCAAATGCACAGGCCTCAAATACACACAGAGAAAAGCTGCTGGAGAATAATTTGTGCGCACACAGTTGTTCTTGTCTGACAGGATTAAAAAATATATTGGCAAGGGTTACTTCTGGATCCAATGGGATTACGTAGCCAAGCCACACATCTGCGTACCTTGCTCTCCTCATGGGTAGTGGTGATGTCTATCTTTGACTGTCAGTGACCATTTACCTATTGAACTTACATTAGAGCAGTTAAATGTCTGAAAGGAAAAGACGTAGGTGCAGGAGCCATTTCTAATTGAATGGCATAAAAAAGTGTATTTTCCTGGAACATGTTCACAGAGATGGAGGTCTTTTGCCAATTGCATTACAATATATCTGACTTGAACAGGGATGTCATCATTGCCAGAGGGAAAGGAACAACATGCTAAACACTCACTGCAGGAAAATTAATACAGAAAATAACAGAGGGAAAGACGAGATGAAACTGTATTTTTAATGGAAAGGAAACAGGTGGTTGCAGAATTTAGCTGTTACATGAAATCATACTTGAATTTAATTCCTCAGATTTGCTTGAACAAAAATTGGGAAATCATTTGCTGGCAACTCATGTGCTGGCATTGCGTACCTACAGACAATGCTGGCATTACAATGAGAAGTGGGATGCCCATAATGAGAATCCACCACTCTGTTCGTTATGTGCCAGCTCCTGTTTTAAGCAGTACACAAAGCAAAGCAAAGCACTGGAGGGAGAGACAGCACGTTCCTAAACAGCAGTACGGGTTACTCCAGCCTGCATCTCTTTTTACAATAGCAGCCAAGGCTCCACATCTCCTCTAAGCTCAACTTTAGCCCATTCCCATCTGACAGAAATGAAGCTGCAGAACATGACAAACATTAGAGAGGGATTCCAGGGCTCCTCAAAAATAAGGGAAAAAGCAGACAGTTCGACTGTTCTGTTTAACAGGACAAAGTCTGTAGACTGTGAAAATTACCAGAATTGACATTCAAAATGATGAGTCAAGTCTCTGAAAAAATAATGAGATGGACTACAAAATGAAAAGCCCTTTAAAAGAGGAATGTCACCTTTTTTTTTTTTAGCTTTCTGATGTATGAACAATACATGTGCTCTCCTTTCAGGCACAGATCAAGATCCTGAAGAGAGGGGGATGGGAAGGATACAAAGAGATTTTACATTCCCCTGCCTATTTCAGTGCCACTAGTCTGAATGGCATTTGCTCCCGTGTCATGCAACGCTGTCATGGTTGCTGTGCAACTCCATCTTCCCTGCCAGTTAATGGGGAACTTTGCCTGCTTGTGCTTAGGCAATATTTTTATGTTATTGCAACAGCTGTAAGGATCAAAAATCTAATCTGAAGGAAAAAAAGAAGCTAAGATGTTGCTTGTAACATCTCCTGTCCTACCAACTAAGCTGCAGATGGGTGTCACTTGAAAGAATGAAGGGATAAGAATAGAAGCAAAAAGTTATTTTTGATATCATGCCCGCTCATGGTGAGGCATTTACTGCTTTTCATATTTGTGAAGAGCCAATCATGCTTTTTTTTAGGAGACAGGAAGAACTTGTGCCCTGATCTCCAGCACTATTTAAATTTCTAGCAGTACCTCTGTAATTTAGGAGTCTGACCACAGTATTTTCTCATTAGGAAAAATGTTATGAGGCAGCTGATGTATTGTAGCCCACACACAAACTGCCACACTTGCAGGTTTGTTCATGAAAATATCATTCCCCCTTCTTGTCAGACACCTGGTGCTGGGAGATCCAGATTCTCTTGTGGGATCAAGGCCTTCTTCCTGGGGAAGAGCTATTGCCTAGATTAAGTAAGGTTCCAGGGGAGTCACAGCACACCAGCTGTTAGCTGCTTGTAAGCATGAAGTGCTTTGGAGTATAGTTTAATGTTTGCTGTGCATCAGGCAATCGTAGCTCAAATTAGATATTTTCCTACATTTCTAAAAAAATAAAATATTGGATTACATAACATGTAAACCCAGTTCCCTAAGGGTCTAACCCAGTACTAGCAGTTCTTTACTTCAGTTTTATGTTTCTGCCCATTCACAAGATGTTTATATACATAACATTCTGAAGTGTTTTTCTAGCATTGTGGGATTATCAGAGAAGTAATACCTGTGGCTGGAGCCACAGATATTCAATATTACAGTGATAAGCATTAGTATTTAAAAACTCTAAGATGAAGAAAGAGATTGGAGATGTTGTTGAGAATAATCTGTTCACAAATATTGGACAACTATTGATATATCTTATTCATTTATTCATTGGTATGAAAGGACTCCACCCCTGAGAAATTTCCACTGATGGTACTACTTTGGTGATTATGTGTCAAAACATGGACTGACCCCATGTCTTAGTACTCCAAAGAGAGGTGGAGGTGGGATGTGGCAGGAACTGGGATAAAAACAGGACAAGTGGAAAGGGAAGGGGAAAAGGTACAACAGTAAATAAGTATGCAGAGGAAGGAGGCTGGGGCTTTTGAAATGGATGAAAATAAAAAGGGAGAGATGTAGGGTGGTGGGGCAGGCATAGGAGGAGTGGGCAAAGTGTGTTCGTGAGTCAGAGAAAGGGTAGGACAGGTAAGAAAGATGAATAGGAATGAAGTGAGCGCAGAGTGCTGCTGAACTTCATTGCAGTGCACATGAATACCTCTGAGCTCCCTTGGCTGCATGTGTGTGTTACCCTCTCTTCACTGGCTTTTCCTCAGATGATGATGACTGGCTACTGTTATTTTTAGGGTATCTGTAGTATATATGCTGAACTCCGCTGCTGGCCCATATGACGGCCAGCCTATTTCTTTCTGGAGAAAATATTGACACAGCAAAACAAAGTGTTCAGGTGTTAAAAATCACCAGCGTGGACATTTCTGATTAATAACTTGCTGTCAGGCTATTTAATTTTTCCCACAGGATGCATTATTCTGGCTTCTTGCCGATGGTTTATGGGCTGGTTCGGCCTGGTTCTGTGACTAATGGGGCGGGGGAACGCACGGACCCACGCCCCGGGAAAGGGAAAAGGGGAAAAGGGGAAAGAGTCGGGACATGGGCCTAAAAACAAAACAGCAGCAACAATCTGAGGAGAAACAAACAAATTTACTAAATAAGATATTGGAATGTGAGATAACACAATATAATACAATATAATTAGAACTGAGGCTAATAAAAAAAAAAAATCAAAGAAAATGGGAGAGAGAGTGTCCAAAAACTGAAGGCTTACTCTAAGTAAGCTGAGGCGATATGGTGAGGAGCACATGCAGCAGAGATGAGCCGGAAGATTGAAAAGGCACGTCTCGTGATCCGCGTACAGTTTTATCTTTCCCTCTGAATGGAGAACAGAAGTAGAACAATGCAAAGTCCTCTGGGGTATGTAGTTCTACTTCTCTTCTATCAGTGATCCACAGAACTGGAGCATTAACTCTTTAACTCCCAGTGCACCACATGATGTTATGATGTGGAATGCAGATAACCAAAAATCATAAAACCATGACACTTCCATAGTAATGTAAACCACAGCCTTCAGAGCTACTGTCCCCCTGCATGCAGAAGTAGAAAACACAGACCTTTGAACAATGATGATAAGGGATCTTTCTGAGGTGGTCAGAAATGAAAGATGCTGAGCTGGGGTGGGAAAAGAGACAGGCCCACAGCCCAGGCCTGAATAATTTCTCAGGATGTTCTGGTGAAACCCAGGGATGAAAGAAGGGACCTTGAGTGAAATGCTGGGTGAAGAAATCCCAGTGGTGCCCTTTGTACCTTGAAGGCATTTTAGGAATCAAGAGATGCAGCTCAGAAGAACAGATCTAGTGTATGAAAGAAACCTCAGGAAGTAGGTCCCTAGAGTATTTGAGTTACAGCCCTGCCTCTGCCGTGGTATCACTCAGTAGTGGTTTCTTTTTTATCATTATTTTGTCACAGTGCTGGCTAGTTTTTCACTTTCTGCTTTCTGACTCCCCTTCTGCATTTTGTTCTGTTAATATTCCAGGGCTCAGTTCTTCCTTGATGGTGGGATGGATGAGGGAAAGCAGGGAGCCACTTGGCTTGGCCTCCAGGGTGTCCTGCTGGCCCTGGCACTGTGCCTGATGTGCACAGAGGAATCCCCAGCTCTGCAACTCTCTTCTGGTCCCTGTCTGCTCTGTCAAGCCCCAGAGCTTTCCCCAGGAGCTACCTGTGTAACCCAAGCCTGAGTAGCAGAGGATGGCTATAAAACATGTTGTTTGTACATCTCAAATTCCTTGATAGCGGGGTGCTGAAAAATTATTGTTCTATAGCTGTTTCTTCTGATGTATTAATGATTACAGTATTCATCAATGTAATTGCCAGTTAAAATTGCACTTTGTACCAAATCTCCAGGGGCTCCTCCTGAATTTGCCAAGTAAGTGTGAGATATTCATTTTTCTTGGAAAAATTTTCTGTCAATGACATCATTGTTATAGGCAGTGTGGGTAGCTATATCCGCCTAACCATTCCTGATCCTGTTTCCCTATTAGAGTAAATGTACAAGTAGTGGTATGGCACTGGATTTGGAAAAAAATTGCAGAATCATGTATTTACTAAAAAAGAGTCTACTGCTATAAACTGACCCACCACCATGGACTTCATGTGAGCTACTTCAGACTCCAGTAGCCAAACATTTAGCTTGTCATCTTGTTGAAAATCAGTAGCTTTACAGATGATACCAGGCAAAAAGAGTTCAATACTTGTGTTAATCCTGGTAAAAGGGATTACAGAAACAAAGATGCTAACTATGAGTGACTACACTGCTGAGATGAAGACTAGGTAGAGGCAAAGCTAAAAGGGCATGATCTCTTGCACAAGCCTCAGCAATCATTGAATAGAAGTTATTTTCCAGCTGTGAGGTTAAGAAAAGAATAATTTAGTATTTCTGAAAGACACTGTTGCTTAGGGAGAGAAAGAAGAGATGTCGACCTTTGTGTGAAAGAGCATAATGTTCATTTTCTCAACTCACCTCCAGATGAATAATTGACATATCAATCTATCCACCAGATCTCTTTATCCCTGGGAGGCTTGGAAGCACTTGATTACTCATGAGTTTCATACTAAACTAATAGATTAGACACTCCTGCCCATGCATATAGTCAAACCCTCAGATTTCTTGAGGGTTCTGGGGAGGAGAAAGGGATGAAGGAGAGAGGAAACAGAGTGAGTGTACAGTCCACGACTGATGGTCAGTAAAATTTAAATGGTGTATAGGTCATATTTTCTTCAGTGAATACAAGAAGATGATATATTTTGCAGCCTTTTAGAAAATCATTTGCATAAATACACACTTGAAATGAACTTCAAAAATCTAACCCCTTTTCAGAATATGACTGAAAAGAAGGAAGAGAATTTGGTATATCAACAGTTCAGGAAAAAAAAAAGAAGCAGAAGCAGTCTTTTGTCAATACTGGGGATTAGCAATTTAAATAGTTCAATCTTTAATCCAGGAAATTACCTAGTAAAATGAGGCAGATTAGCATTTGCAGGACACTTAAAATATTTAAAGTAGTAAGGGGCATGTTTTCAAAGGCATTCACATCTCTACTAAATGTGTTCTTCTTTTCCCTAGATGGCTTATATTTTTAACGCTTACGCTATTTTCTCTCAAAGGTTAAATAAGAGTTTATTTACTGTGGTGGTGTAGAGAGGACTACTGGGTGATTTTCTTCATCTCAATGCACTTTACTGCCACTGGCAACCAATTTCTGATTTCCTGATATTGACACCCTGCACACTGAAACCTGTGTCAATAGGACAAGAATGGTACATTCTCAATGTAGCACATGGGTAAACAAAAGCACAGAGATGATGAGTAGGATTTTTGATCAAAATGATTACATTTTGATTATAGTTACCTACATACCATCTTCTTATCATAGTGATTTGATTGCAGGACAGTAGGACTAAGAGATCCAATCAGACCATCCCAAAAAATTCACATGGCGAAGAAACAGACTGAAAGAGATTGAGTAAGTTGTATGTACTGAGAAACACAAATGACTTGAGGAGCACAAAATCACCACAGGAGACAGAGTTAAGTGAAATATGTCTCCCTATAAATTACATTTGTCTTCGTGACAGCACATTTTCTAGGTTAGCAGCTGGCCTGTTTGTTCACTGGCATAATTAAAAATGTATTCCCATTGTACCATATTAATGCTTCAGTGTACCTTCAAGTGAGACAGTTTAGTTCTTGTACTTGATGGCAAGTGGACACGGAGGTTTTTGTTTGTTTGTTTTCTTTGTGTCAAAGTGTTGAAGGTAATCTGAAATAATACATGTACTCTTTTTATATAACTTAAACCAAACTCTTAATATTTTTTTCTGTGCTTTTTTCAAAGCAGATAGTTATAAGTAATTCTGTCAACCCAATATCTTGTTTATTAAAAACAATTTCTTCTCCCCATGGTAACAAGAAAAAACAGTGGAGGAGAAGCCTTGAAACACAGATTTCAATCAGATGTAGAAAAGTAAACTAAACTAAAAAAATGAGAGAGAGGAAAAAAAAAGAAAAGAAAGAATCATTAAGTGTATTTTTGTCCAAGTAAAACTATACCATATCTGGGACAAAATAGCTGAAAAATTAAGATAAATTTAGTTTGTATGATAATATTCCTTTAGGCTTACTTTCTTGTTTCTGCACTCTTTATCTTTTAATGCAATGTGATTCTATCTTTTACTGCATTGTTTGTCTGTTTTGTTTTTTTTTTCTTTTAATGGTTAAGCAGTAAGAATGAAGGGTTGGAAATGGCTCTCATACACAATAAAGCACTCCCTGTTGAAGAAACCCCTTGGTTTTTATGTTTTCTTCCTTTGCTGTTCCAAAGCAAAACCTAAAAATATATGTCTCATGATCACTCACTTCAGCTTTTGCATTATCTAGGTTCGCTGTTATATGTAAAACATTCACTGGTACATTAGTGGGGACCACCTCTTGCTATCTTGCTGTTCTTGCCTCTGTTCTGTCCAGCCAGTGCAGCCAGTGAGAGCCTGTTTTGCTTACACATTCTATCTTCACAGGCTCTCATGTCCTTAAAACCTAGGAGGTAATGGGGAGTCCAGCTTCTGATGCTCCAAGATTTGGTCTTGATCCTTCACAGTATCAATATGGGTCTTTGGATAAAATCTATATTTCTAACAAGTGCTTTTTTTTCTCCTTTTTTTCCCCCCAATTTTAGGCTTACTTTAACCTTATCGTGTCCCATGGACTTGAAGAATTTTCCAATGGATGTACAGACATGCACAATGCAGCTAGAGAGCTGTGAGTGTCCAATTGCTTAACCAAGTTTAAAAAAAAAACAACAGTTTTTACCATAATTTTGGTGGTTTGATAGTATTTACATTGCTGTATTTGTGTGGTCAGACTCAATATTCCTCTTTTATAAGGGAAAGTCCTGGAGGAAGAGTGCTTTAACTGAAGTGTTGATCCCTACTCACTATGCTGTTCCAGCTAGCTCCTTTCTTTATTCTCCCACCTCTCCCATCAGGGCTGTGTCACTTCCAGGAATAACCACAGCAGTGCCATACCTGTGAAAACAAATCTCAGGAAAGTAAGAACAAGTAGGTTGCAGCCAGGGATTAGTTATGTCTGATCAAGACGAGTTGCAGTCTTTTGAAAAAATGCAAGCAACATATTCCATGAAGCAAAGGTCTGTGATTCCACAGAATCATAGAATGACTGGAAGGGATCTCTGCGTTCATCTGGTACAACCCAGAGCAGGTTGCCAGGCCCATGTCCAGGTGGCTTTTGGAAATCTCTGAGGAGGAGACTCCACAGGATCTCTGGACAGCCTGTGCCCGTGCTCCATCACCCGCACAACACAGAAGTGCAGCCTGGTGTTCAGAGGGAACCTCATGCATGCCAGCGTATACCCACTGCCTCTTGTTCTTTGCATGGACTTAGTATGAGCCAGTATGTGTCAAGCCACCTTGGTTTTTTAATTTTTGTCTTGTTTTTGTTTTCTTTTGTGGGGAGAAGGTAATGGGTTTATCTATACAAGTATGAGCTGCAGGTTACTACTTGTTTTTGAGGCTGGAGATTGGCCACAGTTTAGTTTCCACATAGTTGTGTGGCTACTGCAGTTGAAAAGAGACTTCAGAGAGCCTCTCTCTAACACCTTCACACCTGTCTGGTACATCATCTGGTACATCTGGTTTACAAAAGCTTCAGACTCACTATCAGATAGTCTGGAAATCCTGGTTTTGTTCTGCCCAACAACTATGTAATCAAAGAATGATGAAATGTAAGCAAAACACTATCTGGTACACAGACATAGAAGAATGCCAATTGATTTGTAAATAGTATCTTTCATGGTCCATAAAAATTATTCCTAGTGGCAAACCAAGGCAGTATTTCAGAAGATAATTATGTTACTTATTTGTTGCTCTTAACATAGACATAATGCGATATTAGTAATAAGCAACTAATTGCAATTGCGCTATTGTTAATCAGATGGCTTAAAATTATAGCTAACATTTACTGGAATAACTTAAATGTTTCTGAGCCATAGTAATACTTGCTTTCAAGGTTGCTAGTTAGTTACTATGTAATAAACTCTGATTTCTTTGTTGTAGTTGGCTATACTATGAATGATCTGATATTTGAGTGGTTGAGTGATGGACCTGTGCAAGTTGCAGAAGGTTTAACCTTGCCACAGTTTATTTTGAAAGAAGATAAAGAACTTGGTTATTGCACAAAACATTACAACACTGGTGAGCATTATTCTGTTGTTGTTGTTGTTGTTGTTCTGTTAATTATTCTAATGGTATTTATTGCCAGTGTGAAATGGGAAAAGATGGGTAAAATTAAAAAAAAAAACAACTAATATTTTAAAATTAAAATTGGATTCAGCCACAAATATTTTAAATCTGAAAAACAGATCTTTTTATTTTTGTTTGTTTGAAAGGTTTTGTGGGTTTTTTTCCCCCAAATTTCCTTAAACATCATTAAGATACTCTAATACACATGCCCTAATATTCTGAAATCTTTAAAATCATTATGGTTTTAAAATCTTAACAAATGGAAAAATCTTGTCAGTCTGATTTCCTCAAAAATGAAACTTTTATAACAAACTACATGTTTTCTTAAATATTGATAAATCAGTTTTAAAGTACTGATTTTAGAGCTTGATTTATTTTTTCAGTACATCAAAATGCCAATGAGGAAAAAAATCAATTTTTCACCAACTTTTGCATGAGATCTAACTTAAGAGATGTAGTATTTGAAGCAACAATGCTTTCACTGCTGATTCGAATAGATGCAAACATAAAATGTTGAAAAATGGTTTAATAATCTAGTATTTTTCCTAGTTTAAAAATTTCAAAGGTGTTTTCTGTCTTTAGCTTCACAAGCAGGGAGAGGTCTGTTAAAATTTGAATTTATCTGCTTGGAATCTAATTAATAAGGACAGCATTCAGAGAACAGTTTGCTGGATGCTTCTTGGGATTAGATATAATCTCTGTCATCTAAAATAGTTTTTTTCATTATTTCAACATAAGAGCCAATCTGCTTGCATCAAAGACATTTGTTTCACTCTGAAATAAAACAACATGAGATGTTCTTCCCCTGTCAAAAAATAAACACAAATGTGTTTATCTGCTTTTCTAGTTGGTGACTCCCAGGTAGCCATTTTGCAGTAAGAGAGGAGGGAGAGCATGGGCAGTAGTTTTTTTTTGTGTATTCACTGAGATTCCCCACAAATGATAAAAATGCCAGTTAGTAGCTCCCACTTCATGCATTTGAACAAAATATCTGTGTAATTACCAAAAGCTCAAAGTATGTACCCTGGAAAAGGGAAATGAAAAGCAGGATTCACACAAAAGAAAACTTCACCTGTGTGTGTTTACATTGCTGTCTTCTATGAGGTATGCTCCTTCAGATTTGGGGTGAAATCAAAGTATGGATGAAAGCTGCATTATTCAGCCTTCTTCTCCCACCCATGCTCCAAGGATCTCTGCCCAGGTTGTGCCATTGGTATGTGGAGAGAGTTTGACAGCTTGGACTACTCTAACATCATCACCACCACAGGTGGAACCCCATCTTTTAAAAACCCAGAACCCTTCTGTTTTGGCACAGTCATGATGTATCACTGCACAGGTCTGAGTCTGTCTTTGGGATGATGGGTCAGGTCACTCATATCACAGCTTCTGTCTTGCCAGATTATTCATTTTTTCTCCCCTCCACAATTTGCCAGATTGCCACTATGTTGTACTTTGTGCCAACTATCGCATCTGCCTGAACCTGCCATTCAGCTTTGTAGACCAGCAGAAAAGTAAATGTTTATCACAAAAAAAAAAGAGAAAAATTCTCCTTTTGCCCACAAAGAATGTGGAGGAACAGTGCATCTCAGTGCTTTTGACCAACCGACACAACAGAGGGTCTCTGAAACAATTAGTATGATGTTTCATGAATGACAGACATTCTTGTATTTGGGTGAAAGTCTTGAAAGTCTACATATAACTGAAACCCCAGCCAAGGCACACCAATTTGCTGATCAGCAAAAAGTGATTGGCTTAATGGCTGGTGAGCTGTTGCAGCTCAGGACATTGCATTCCCTGTGGTATGGCTATCTGTACTGTCTTAAACTTCTGTCCTGCAGAATAGGTATTTATTGTTTGAAGAATCACTTACCTCCCATGAGAGACTGCTGGGGATTTCCTGGAGTTAGATTTTTGGTGAAACTCAAATCATAGAATCATAGAATGGCCTGGGTTGAAAAAGACCTCATAGATCATCTAGTTTCAACCCCCCTGCTGAGTGCAGGGTTGCCAACCACTAGAACAGGCTGCCCAGAGCCACATCCAGCCTGGCCTTGAACACCTCCTGGGATGGGGCATCCACAACCCCCCTGGGCAGCCTGTTCTAGTGTGTCACCACCCTCTGTGTGAAAAACTTCCTCCTAATATCAAACCTACATCTCCCCCGTCTCAGTTTAAGTAGGCTTTGAATTTTTTCTGCCATGAGAAATAATGCACAGACACAAGTAAATGATGCAATCAGAATGAAAAGGAGTTTAATCTACTGTAGGAAATTAAGACTAATTGTTTTACAATTCACCTAATTACGTTTGCTTTATCTAATGTAATTAAAAGAGCAAAATGCTGTCATCCTTTAACATTAAACTTTGTATCTGAGCAAAACAAAGTCTTATTAAATTTTGAGAAGAAAAAACATTATATTTTGTAGAGGTGAAACAACTGTACAAACACTTATTTTCTCAGTTAATGTAAAGAGTATGGTCTGTTTCAGGGGCTCCATGTTACTCCCACTCTTGAGCTCAGCAAGTGGCCGACTTGTAGCTTTAGGTTACGGAACAGGCTTCATGTGTAGTTTATGTTCAGAAAGCAAGATAAAACTGTGCAAAAAGCATTTATGAAAGTAATTTCATGTTCTAGGAAAGTTTACATGCATTGAAGTCAAGTTTCATTTGGAGCGTCAGATGGGATACTATTTAATCCAGATGTACATTCCTAGCCTGCTGATTGTCATTTTGTCCTGGGTTTCTTTCTGGATCAACATGGATGCTGCTCCAGCAAGAGTCGCACTGGGTATCACTACAGTTTTGACAATGACCACTCAAAGTTCAGGATCAAGAGCTTCCCTTCCAAAAGTAAGGAAATTATTTTTTTAACTCTGGTTTGTTATTACCAGGAAAAATTATGGTACTTTTGATGTTTCTTAAAGATATATGTAAGAATGTGTCTAACAAGAATAACTGAGAAAGTGGTATCAATGTGATGCTAAACTGTTGCAATATCCTTGCACTTGGATTGGAGTTTTCTGTTGGTTTATGGGATTGCCAGAGGGCTCAAAGCTATGGATTTTTAACAATTTACTGCTAGCTTTGACACTTAAACATCAGCATTCAGAATACAAACTTTCAGAAGTATTTAGATACTTGACAGGATTTCTGAAACCACTTTCCTGAAAACTGAACATTTTATCTGTCTGGGGACTTTATAAACTCTGTCTAGTCTTTTCTGGACTGTTAGACTCCCAAATATCCTGACATGGCTAGATGTGACTCTCACTCAGGTGGATATATAAACATACATATGTATATCTAAAATACATATATATGTGACATATATACACCTAAAAGGTATCTCTGGAGAATCTTTTCAGAGAAGAAGTGCTGATGTCTTTCTCTGCTTCATGGTAGAATCAGTCCATGTTCTTATTCCAGTGGTGCCTGCAGTCCTTCATCCAATCTACACACAAAGTAACCTGTCACTGGAATTTTGTGGTCTTTTTAATCCAGAGCAGCTGCTGTAGATGAGAATACAGACTACAGACTGTATTATTTAATTAGACAACATGACAACACTTCAGCATGGGGACATCTCTAATGCTTCTGTTAATAGCATTCCCAGCAGAATTTATTTTTCATGCTCCAGTTTTGTACAGTTTTCTGGAAGAGAACTCAAAGATAGATCAGCTAACAATGGTCTGTGGAGTCATGAGATATGATTCCTGTAAAATCCTCTTTATAGATCCCCAGAATCACAAGGACTGGGATAATAAAACTGTGCTAACAGCAATGAAAGCACAAATGTTGAATGTTTGTATAGCATATGATCAATTCCAAAAGGCATGCTGTGTTTTGTTCTGCTTTACCCTCAGTATCATATTCAGTCTCATTCCAAATACTGTAATTTGTTGAAACTGAGCATATATAGAGCAACTTTAAAAACTGCACAGATTGTGTTACTCTTCTGTTGGTAATGAGAAAGTATCACTTAAAAATATGGTGACTACAACAGTTGGTTCAGCTTCACTTGTTCACTTGGAGCTATGTAAAAATTTCCACAAAAACTAAAAATATCTCATATATTAACACAGAATTTTAAATAGATAATTTCTTAACATTTGTTCAGTCAATATTACCAAATGAATGCTCTGAGAAGAAAGTCAACAAAGAGATAATCTCGGCAAGAACCATGCAGGCTCTGTAGATAGCAAGCTTGTAGTCGCTGAAGACTGTGTCTAGATGATATAGCATGATTCCATGCTGATGTATTCCAGCTTTCTTCCAAATTAACTGACTTGAGAATTAGAGGTAGTACAATCACTGTAGTGGAGCTTTCCACCCACATTTCCAATGGAGCAAACATACCCTGCCAAGAAGCTCTGCAATGAGAGCACGCCCATAAAGATAATTCTTTAGAAAGACTTCATCATATGCCTTTGATTCAGATGAAATATTTATCCTTTCTGAATTCTGCCTTGTTTGAGTTGAAAAGCATTTGCTGGATAACTTTCTGGGCTTCTGCTGAGTAGAAGTGTGAAAATCCAGAATATGTTGACTGTAGCAGTTTGATTATTGGAGAAGTTCTTCTCTAGCTTCAAGATTAAAAAGATTTATCTTATCTGTCAGAGGTGATGCTCTGGCCCTATCCCATCCTCTCCTAGTATCTTCTGCTGTTCCTTTGTCAGAAGACAGACACTAAAAACTTGCACCCCACCGGAGAGCCCAGCACATTTATTTCAGTGAGGCTGCACCTTGTTGCATTTCCACTGTGTGAATTCAAGTAAGTTGTGTCTGAAGAATTCTGGGACTGACATGAACCAATATGCTTCAAAACAGGCTTTCTGAGCATATGTAAGCAGTACATCCATGTTTGTACACAGGACCCTTTCAGCAGTATCTGATTCCTTACAAAAGGAAAAAGAAAGTTTTTCTTGCTATTGCTATTGCAAGAACAGAGAAATTTTAATACCCAATCTGTAGCTTAGTATAAAAATTGTATTTCTTTATAAAATCTGTCCAGCTGAAGTGCATTTAGAAATAAAAATATGAAAATAATTGCTTCAAATCAGTGTTGAATATGAAATCCCAAAACGGCTCTTTAAAAGCAATGTTTATCTACGTCCTGTCTACATATTGCAAAGACACAGGAAGTTAGGCTGTCAATAAAACATTCATTTTAAAATTGCTGCAAGCATGAATATCTAAGGGAATCAGACATGACAGGAGGGTTATTTTTGCAAGAGTACTGAAAAAGCAGATGCAACTGTGCTTTGTGAGAGCAGCCTAGATTTGAATACAAGAGTTGCGTTCTTCCCCATCCTTCCTTGTGTCCTATTTTTATTAACACACAATTAACACATATTTATAGAACTTAAATTTACCTTTAATTTACCTACTGGCTCATGCTCAGCGGGTAAATTAAGGGTATTCTTTCTTCTTTCTTCTTAACTATTTTGTTAGAACTTTACCAAAACTAACTAAATAAATAAAACAAAAGCAAAGCGTCAATATGGACTGATTTTAGGAGGAATAGTTCCTTTTCATTAAAAAAAAAACAAAAAACAAAAAAAAAAACAAAGAAGAATAGTGCTGAGAAGAATCATAGTTAGGTTTTTTTTGGTCAGTTTCCAAGTTACTATCTAAATGATGCAAGTGGTACATATTAGGAGTAATTACCTACATATTGTTCTCAGTCTCATCATGAGATGACACAATAAAGTTCTATTTGCTTGAAATCACTCCTTTCCATATTAAAAAACAATATTTATTTTGATACACAGCTTTTCATAATGGTAGGTCAGAGCAACACAGACTTTAGACTTTCAGATACTGAAAATTAAACATAAGTTCGAGACTGCTGAAAAAGAAAGAAACTAGAAGTAAACGAGAGAATGAAAATATGAGGGTGGCTCTGAAAGTAATGTTTTATTATGTTGACCCATGACATCAGAGGCAGATGGTGGTATGGCAGTAGAGGCTGAACTTTCCCAACAATATCCTGTTACATTCTGTTGCTTTGTGACAGATGGCAGCAGAGAGGCAGTCTTACAAAATAGCTTCTGACATGGAAGCAAAGGTGTGTCATTGTATTCTTGAAAAAATGGCACCCACTGACATTCATTGACCCTTGCTGAACGTTTCTGGAGACCAACCAGTAGATGTGAGCACAGTGAGGGGTGGGTGGTGCATTTCAGCAGTGGTGACAGCAACGGTGGGTCACCTCCACTGGTGCAGATTGTTACAAGCATGGCATGCTGGCTCTTGTTAATCACTGGTGAAAATGCATAGCTCATGGTGGTGACTATGCTGAAAAATAGTGTTCTGTATTTGATAATTTTCTCTGTCAAATAGTGTTACTTTACTCTTTTTAGCCATTGTACTTTCCATGGAAATAAATAGGAGGCATTACTATCAGACAAACTTACGTAACTCCAGCTGGTGTTTGTGTTTGCTACACTTAATAGAAACATCTAGATAGCTTATTTTAAATGAAATGTGATTATATTTCTCTGATAAATTTTCATAGTCCTTCTGTGGAGTTATCTTCACAGTATTTATAATTCTACCTACAAATACAGGGTCAAATTCTGATAAGAACAAAACACTAGTGGAGAAATCAATATGTTGTGGGTTTTTTTTTTCATTTATTTTTCTACAAAGTTGATTTCTTTCTTACAAAATACAGAAATAAATCATGCAAGAGTTTAGAGCCCTAACAAAGCTACTGATGTAGGAGGCAAAAGTTGCAGTGCGTGTTTCAGAAAACATAAATGTTCTTTTCTACTCTTTGTCATAAAGTGAGCAATATCAAGTTCTGCTTCCTTCATGGGGATGAAATATTGATCTTCTATACAAGGAAAAGCTGCAGAGAAGTATTCACCATGGTCTCAAACTCTTTTATAGCAACTAAGTTATTCTGTGTTTATTACAAAAAACTGGTGAGTGTTCACATGGTCATAGTTACCATCAGTGACCATGTTAAGGGGTGATAAGAACCTCATCTAGAAAGCTGGGGTTGAGTACCTTCCCTCCAATTGGTCAATCCAGTGCTCAGACAACCAGGAACACTGATCCAAAGCGACATGTTTCCTCCAATCATTTCCCCTTCCTCTAAATTCACATTTATAAGCCTTACCCACATCTGATAGTCTGTGTCTGGATTCCTCTGTTCACGCCATCATTTTCCACCTAGAAATTTGGCTAGATTAATGTCTGTGCAGTAAGTTTTGCTGATTGACCAGATGAGCAGAAGTCCTGGATGGTGGCGATCGTCTTTGCTGTGTATTCACAATGAGGCCCTTGAGAAACTCTGAACTTTGTATGCAAATCCTGGGATTGAGCCCTGAAGCTGCCTTGCTTACTGGACTTCATCTCTGCAAAGAAATCTGCCACGCATCCATGCAATATTCTGCACATGGTTGAATACCATGCTTTCTGGAACTATCTGACCCATTGCACAAACATGGCAGTTTTGTATTTTTCAAAGCATGACCTGAGGAACTACTGGGCGCCACAAAGGGCACAGAAATTATGCCCTTGCATTTTTTATAGTCCCAGCAGTGTATAAGCTCTCTGAGTAAAGGGGAGCATATTTGCACAATAAGCATAAAATTGTTGAGAAATATGAGAAAATCTCTCTCTTTTTTTTTTTTCAGAGGATTGGATAACTATTCACTTCCTATTCCATTTATTTTTAAACAGCTTCCCTTTCGTTGAGTCAACAGATTCAAGAGTTTTGAAGAATTTCATTAAAAAACATTGGAAAGAATAAGTTCTCTGCTATGATAGTAATTAGGTATTTTTCAAATTGCTTTCTTCTTAAAACACGCACATAAACCAAACTGTAGCAAGAACAGCCCAAGAAAGTGAATTACTATTTATGCCATAAAGCAAAACATTTGAGGATATTTTAAGTCACGTAAATGATAGCAGCTTTATTTTACACAGTTGTATAACATTCGTATTGTGTTACTTTAATACGTAGTACTTTATGAATTCATGTTCCTTCCCTAGGCAGCAATCTGTAGGAAAAAATCTCATTCAAAACTCACTGAAACCACTGGGAGACCTTCCATTCACTTCATTTTGCTTTGGATCACTGAGTGCATTATCAATTGTAATAAAAGCACTGTACTATAATAGGTGCAGAGACTTGCAAAACCAAAGGCAATGAAGTCCATCCCCTTTGGCAGTAAATTATTGCTTTATATGTCATTCACTATCCCCGGTATTTCTGGAGTCTTTGAAGTCTTTTCGAGATTCTTTGGCTTTGGGCAGACCAGTCTCAGAAAGCAACCTCTCCTTCACTGAAAGCCAAATGTTATCAAGTAAAGAAATTCCAAGACTACATAACTTCTTCTATTTTGAAGTAAAGTTAAAATAATGACTTATTAAGAAAAGAAAAAGGAAAACAAAACAAAACAAAAAGGAACAAATGAGAAATAACAATAAAGAAAAAGGAACAGATACTTTTCTTAAAAATTATATTATCCTGTATTCTTTTGCTGTCAGAGCAAGAGCGTCTATGGCAATAGCTTGCATATTCATGTAAAAAAACACGTGATGCATTTTGGTGCGGCAATATGTTAAGGAACAATAATAAACTGAATGGAAGGAGCTTTTAACAGGTCATTTTTTTCCTACTTTCAGGTTCTGAGGAGAAAATTCAGAAGTAATTTAATGATCATGAGATATGTTAATTGGTCCTTGGCTCATATAGGTGTCTGAGTGCTTGATTTACTGCTTAAACAATTAGGCCAACCCTTATTAGTTATTTACAAAATCCTGAGGGATGCCTGATGGTCCTAAAACAGTGCCAGGGTATTTAATATGCCTGCTTCATGTCACATATTTATTGGTTCTGATGGGGGAAACTGCAAACAAATTTCCACTTTTTAAAAATTTGTTCAGGGATCTTGAGTGGATTTAGAAAGAAGTTCTCAGAGAACATAGAATCATAGAATGGTTTGGGTTGGAAGGGACCTTTAGGATCATCTAGTTCCAACCCCTCTGTGATAGGCAAGGAGACTTCCCACTAGACCAGGTTGCTCAAAGTCTCTGGGCAACCTGTTCCAGTGCTTCACCACCCTCACAGTAAGGAATTTCTTCCTGATATCTAGTCTAACAACCTAATGGCTGTCAGTTTTCTTCCCTACAATAAAATGTGTCATGCTATCTAAATCTTTTGGAAGTCAGGCTGCATAGACAGGTAACCACGAGGACCTGCTCTTCAATCATGTGCCTACATGGAAATTTTTCTGCTCTTAGTTTGGCCATTTGCAATGTTCTTATACAACTTGCTGTTCCATCCCCATTATAGTCTTAATGTATAATGTATATTCTTCCTTCTTTTATCTACATTAAGAGAATAATGAAAGCTGCTTTAGCTATTCTTTTTTTCTTTTTCTTTTTTTTTCTGAGCTTGGCAAAACTGGATAAAACTAAATCTTGTATTCAGACAGTATTTTCAATATCCTTTGTTAGATTCCATACGGTATTTGAATTTGGATACAGAGATTTATTCTATACTATTTAACAAAGGAACTCAGATAGACTGAAGCTCTTTTTCAACAAAAAAAAGTTCCAGAGTAAAACAAGAGCCGTAAATTAGTATGTGTTTGCTTGCTGTGACTTATTGAAGGCATTTCTTCATTATAAACTACTGATAGTCCCTAAATACAGTTTTGTGTACAAAAAATCAATCCTGTATACTATAAATTCCTCACACCTCCTGGCTCAAAAGAAGTGTTTTCTGGTATTCTTCTACATTTTTTCATACGTAATTTTTCTTTCTTCTTTTCACTTATATTTTCATATCAATAGTTTTTTCTCAAGATATATGTTTGTCCTTGAGTGCAAGAGAGTGTGAACTGCAGGGGATGAGGTGACACAAGGAGGTAATAGAAGGTAATGTACCAGATGGAACATCAGTAGCACTGTGGCCATGCTAATATCAGCTTGATAATAAATCCTTGGGCCTGATGAAAATTCTCTGTTTCTTCCACCCACATCAGTTTGTAAAAGACACTTTCTCTTCCTTCAAAGGTTGCTCCTTTGAGATCTTGGTAGGTACTTACATGGCTGGCCTTTGTGGTTACAATTTCACTGGGAGCAGTACCTCAATTAAAGCTATAGGTGGATGAGTTTTGGCACAGATTTGTGTGCTGTGATCATGCATTCTTTATGGGAAGAAAATTTTTCTCCCATTCCACAACGACTTCCAGTTCTGTGAAACCGAAGACTGAGGACTGTTGCAAAGCTAAGAAGACAAAAAGAGCAGCACCTGTGCTTCTTGTGAGAGCAGGAAGAGAGCAGGAGGAAAAAGGGTCTAGATGTTACCCAGAGGACCTAGAAATGACCACGTAACTCTCTCTTGGCCACACAGAGAAGATGTACTGGTCAATCATAGGGTCTTAAATTGTTTATATATCATTTCTAGTGAAGTTCATACGGCCTTTGATTCTGTGCAAAGCCAGCTGAGGAGATACTGACTGGATAAATATTAATGCATTAAGTTCTATAACAGATTTTACTCTGTGAAGGTCAAAAATAAAAGATGGAGTAAAACAGTCACTTTTTTCTTTGTACTAATCTAAACTTTATAATTTACTCTCCTGTATAGTGAAGACAGTGGTATTTACTGCACTACAAAAACAGTAGTTGCCAACGTGCGTGACAGAAAACAATATGTGATGTGTTAGAATACCTCTGGGATATAGTTTGAGTACTCCTGGCACTTCCTGGGGAGGTTTTATAATGCAGTCATCTGGGAGGGCTGGCGTTGAGCAGAGACGGTTTCATGCATCAGAGAAGAGCTGGAGTTGCTACATGCATCACTTTGCCGGTTGTTTCATAACCTTGGTATGGAGCAGGGGCTCTCCAGCTTTGTTCCTGTACCCTCCAGGACCTTCTAACAGCTTTTAGCAGCTCTCTGAGGAGTGCAAGTGCTGCTCTTTCGCACAGATAAGCACTGCAAGCCTGCTCTGAGGCAGCGACATGCACTATGGTAGCTCATTCATTTCAGATCATCTCAATTCTTGACTCTATTAGATCATCTAGGAGTACTGCTTATGAAAATCTTCTGTTAGAATTCAAATTGAAATAGTGTTGTTGGGGCCCTCTGGACCCTGTGTACCTTCCAGTCTGAACATTACTGCAAATTACTTGCTTCTGTAAGGTGGCTGGGCCATTGACTTCTTAGTCTCCCAAAGTTTTCTTTGGATTGTAGTGTAACTGTAAGAGCTTGAATGAAAGGTCTTTCTTTCACGTGGGAAATGTTGCTATTTGGAAAAAAAAATATGTGGGTGTTTTTTTTATATATACACATATATTGATGCCTAGAAGTATTAACTCTCCCCCTCCTCAAAAAAAAAAAAAAATTAAACAGAGAGAAGAAGCTTTTGAAATGAAGCAATTTTAAAGTAGCCATTGGCAAGAAAAGAGTATAATTTATTTTTAAGGCGTAGAAATACAGTCATGCATGCTAGAATACATCATTATTCACAGATCCTTAGTACTAAAGTTAAAAACCTTGATGAAGTATCCTCCTCTTCTCCTTATTTCTTCTTACTAGAAGCCTAGAAGTGTTAATTGGAATGTCTTGTCTCAAAGAGAAGGGAGTGTGAGAGCAGAGCTTTGACCCACGGTAGCTTTATCCTGTGTTAGACATACTTGTTTGTGAGAAGTAGATAGTGTGTTGTTTTTCCCTATTCTACCAAAGGTTAAGGCTCTAGAGAAGTGAATCCAAACTCTTAATAAGGCTGGAGAGAAACCTTAGTGACTAAATTACAGCAGAAAATATAAGTTATGAAAAAGAGACAACATGTAATGAATGTTTGTCTATACAAGTTTTCATAGCAATGATAGCACAGGTTGTATTATAAATGATTATCAATAATAACACTATTTTAATGAGAACTTATCAGTATCTTTCATATGCAGGAGAAAATGTTTCTATTAAAAATGGTCTACTGAGACATTAAAAAATCATTTAAAGTATTTAACTGATATAAATGATTTCATTTTTTTATCTCTGTTCTGCAGAAGGACATAATCCTTTTTGTGTTTAATAGCAATCAAAACACTTCATGGACTTTTGTACTTAAATATGATGAACAGTGCTACTTCTAAAATGTATCTGTAGTCAAGAGGTACTGGTGCCTGTCCATTTATGGGGCATGATCAACTTAAAAACACCTCTTAATTTTCCATGTTGATGTTCACAGACAGCAATGAAAGTAACACATTCCTAATCTGCATTGATTGGGTGTTCATCAAAAAGTGGATGAAAAGCAGTTTAAGATTGGGAAGAAATAAAAGCAGTTAAGGAACTTAAGAAACCCAAATGTCAGGATTATCATAAAAACTCCTAGACTTGGACAGTTCATTCTGCTGCTTTCCCAAACAATCAGATTGTTTGCTTGCTTTTTAAAGAAGCTGTAATCATCTGACAGGATTTGTTTTATGAGATGTTGGATGTTTTGCAGTCTCCTGAACCTCCTAGCAGAATCAGAATCCACTCTGAATGAAAGCAAAATGCTGTCATTGAGAATGACTTGAACTGAAACATTCAGAAACTTAGATACTACTGCTGCAATTATTTCTTACCAGGGCTCCCCAAAGTCAAAGATGACAGGGTTATGCCTCAAAGAAAACAGCACAGAAAAAATTAGTTATGCATATATCTATTCCTGGATATGAAAACAAAGATAACCTTGCTTTTATGTTTCACAAAATAGCAGTGTGGTCTTTTTTACATCTTGTTTTCTTTGTCTGTCCATCTAGTGAGTGGGAAGAATAACGCATAATTATTCTCTTAACTGGTTAATTATTCTCTCTAAAGTTGGTATATTTGTCATTCATTAGTAATGGTGCAGTGTTGATTTTACAAGTGGGTAGCACTGTCTTTTTGATAAATAAGAAGTGATATTTTTTTACTTTTTACAATACCGCGATGCTCTGTTAGAAACTGAATAAATGTGACATTGTTCAAACTAGGAGTGTTATGTGCCAACTACCATGTTTAGAGGTGACCGCTTATCTCTTTCTACATTGGCTAGAACAGGAGACAGATGTTTTGCAACCAGTCAAAAACCGTTTGTGGACACACGATTCCAGGCAAGATTGTATCTTGGTGAAGGATTTAATGGTGAATTGTTTAAAGGTAAAGAGGTCTCATTGAGTGCTTTGTTGATTAGCTTCTTACATTTATGAGTAAAAGCCTTTCCCAAATGGAAAGACATATCCAATTGAAAGATTGGGGATTGCCTGAACGTAGGTAATGCACTTAATGGCAAGCCATTTGGCCAGTTTTATCCATGATTTCCACAATGATGCTTGACTTCTTCCAGATGTGCTTCCCTCCTAGTTAAGAAAAGACAGCCTGAAAAGAAGCTCCTGATCAGAGAGTGCAAACGTCCCTTACCCAGCTTCTTTGTCAGCCATCTGTGAAACAGGCTTTTAAAATATGTGCTTGCCAGTGCTGGCCATTGGCCTCAAGATTTTTTTTCTAATTCATAATCCTTTGAGAAGTCATTCTGAAAGACAACTGAAAGTCACCCTTAAGAGAGAATGAAAATGAACTTCAGTGATAACATCTTCAGCTAAAACCAAATTCAGCTACTTTCAGCTTCAAGAAAAAATATCTATCTTCCCAGTTCCTCTTTGTCTATGTCGTACACAATGTATTAGGTCTGTGCTCCAGCAGTGATATGCATTTTAGATGGGGTCAGGCATTTTCTCTGAGGAATTAACTTTTGTTAAAATAAAATTTCCTTTGTTGAAGCTATGCTAAAGATGCTTAAAAATAATGTTCTCATATATTTGAAAAATTTCCCAAATGATTGCTGTGACTTTCAATGACCACTGCTGAATTTTGTTTTGAAACTACCTTATTACTTGGAAATCGAAAGCTCGTCAATCTAAAAATATCAGGAAAGTTTGACGTGAGCATGGAAATGGTGAAAATGGTTCAGTTTATATCATTTAATAAAATAAAATTTGTGATTTGTGACTTTTTTTACATTTTCATTTTTAATCTTATTCAGAAGACATTTCTAGAACATTAAAAATCCCCAAGGAACGAAAGAACCATGTTCCATTCAGATCTATCATTTAGTGAGATTCTGGTAGTCACGGTTAGGTTAGGCACGGTTAGGTTAGGTAGGCACAATTCTGGTTAGGTAAGGTTAAATAAAATTAAGAGTTTGGAGGAAAACTGCTCTAATTAAAACCCTACTTCAGCCACAGGAGCAGGCTCAGGCACTGAAATGGTCTGAGCAGAAGAGAGCAATACCACTCTGCCTGCTAGTGAGCTTCAGCTATGCTTGCAGTAGCCAGTATGTGAAGCTACAAGTTACCAGTGGTTTCTATTTTGATATCATTACAGACTTCTAGAAATCACAGATGTTTTTTTCATTTGCAAGTTCAGAAGGTAAAAAGTGACAAAACGACCATTTACGATAACCATTTAGGCGTGTATGTGTTTTGAAATCTAATTGCTGTGTTCTATAGATGCTGTATATTTGGCTCAAGGATATTCTAAAGAAGGAATCCAGCCTTGTTTTGAAAATGATGTTTGGAAGTTTATTTCAGCTACACAAATACTTTTACTTTTTAAGATGAATATATTTAACGACTATGGATGCTCTGGCTTTACCTTCCAGAGAGTGTTCCTTGCTATGCATTTCTCTTTTGGACTACAAAGTCTTCTCAGACCCAATGTCTGTTCTTATTCAAGAAATCCAGTGATGAAATTGAGCAATCTTCTGATCTCTCCTTTTGTTTGGCAAATTAAACAGATTGGGTTTCTTATGTCTCTCACTTGTAAAACATTTTCTTCAGCTTTCAACCCTGTTTCCTCTTCATTGTGACAACATATACTATTAAATACAGCAACCATAACTACACTACTGTGGAAGCTCTTAATATAGCTTTCCTCCTCTTCCCTGTTCTGTTTATAGACTGAGCAGTCATATTCACCTTTTACTCACAGTTTCACATAACTGATGTTCTGTTGTCATTCCCCTTTTCAGAACCACTTTTGGAGCGAGGCACCACGACTCCTCATACAGGCATGTGCCCTGATACTGGGCTTGCTTCAAAAGCATTTGATTTGAATGTGCCCAGTAGTCCTAATTAATACTATTGCTGACATTGTTTGTAGTTTCTTCCATCTGATGGTTTTATTCATGTTTCCTGAATGTCTTATTTCTATTCATTGGTGCCCATTTTCCTTCAAGTTACCTGCCTTCTATGTATATATATATTTCTATATATATACATATAAGCTTTTTTTAATTGTAATGATTTTTCCTATTCCTTCTTTAATGCCATAAAGGATATTTATAAACCAAACTTATCTTGTTTGATAGTTGAGGTATTGCAACTATAAAAATTGTTAGCTTTTGCATGGTTGTAGCATACTTAGTGCTAGTAAAAAAGAAAACATTTGTCGTAGTCTGTGTTTGTTTCATGTAAAGTAGGCCAAGTTACCACTTTCTGGAAACCCAAATGATTCTATATGGTTAATACTCAGTGGGAGGACACTGACAGAGAGCTTGCAAAGAAATATAAGAGTGCAAATATAGACAAAAAAAAGAGGACTCTAAAAGCTTCCGTGACTGTGGAATAAGGATGTACGCTGAGAACTAAATTGAAATCCAAATGGAAATGTGAGATGAAATTGAGTGGTAATTTATGAGTACTATAAGAATACATGGTGGAAAATGGCCTGTCCATTTGAACAGTTAAATAGTGATAGAGTCTAGGGAAGCTCAGTGAAACATGATTGTTTAAGAGATTTAGAACCCCAACCAGGCAAACTGTTGATGGTTTAGGTGTAATGGGTGAAGTGAAATAAAAATTCATAAGAAGTCATATCTCTGTAGCACCAAAAATGAAGAATATGGATTAATATGGAACACATAAAAGATAATTTTATGAGTTTAATTAATTATGAGACCTCATAGTGCCAGTGGCAACATTAGCTTGGGAGGAGGCAACGTTCTTCATAAGCAAAGCCAGGAAGGCAATAATTTATGGCATCAGTTAAAGTAAACAACCTTAAAAATAGTAAATATAAAAAGATATTGATTTGATTTTGTATTTCAGAAACTGTAATGATATAAAGTGTTACTTTTCCCACCATGTAAGTTAAAAAAAGTACAGGAAAAAAAAATGCTTATCATATGGAGGCAGGAGAAACAGAGAGAAGGAAATAGATCACGAGACTCTAACAGTTATTGCTTAAAATCTACAAGTGATATATATACACTGAAATTATCCATATGTAGTTGTGTGCAAAGTATATGAATAAATAAGTATTTTCAGCTTTGGTTTATAATAGCAGATTGAGGAGAGAATAAAACAAACCATAATGGAAAGAAATTATGTCCTGGTTGCATTTGCATTTCTGAAATTTTCCAGAGGAAAACAGAACAATTTTTTTCACTTACAGTAGCCATGTCTACTTTATTATACATATCTGTATTCTACAACCAGTTTTAAGATCAGACCAAAATATTGGACTTGTACACCTCCAAAGTGAGATTCATCTGTCCAGACTCAGGTAGATGAAAGTTATTTTAGGCTGCCTTTCTAGTCAACAGAGAGAGAGACACTTCCATAGCGAGATTCTTCTGGCGCCCACACAGATACACAGGATAGGTCAGATGAACTGTTTATTTTAAATGCCTCTTTCTGCAAGTTGACAAGGGAAGCCAAGGTGACCAGCATGAAAGTCAGAAGTCTGAAGTTATTCGAGGGAAATCCCATCCCAGATACACAATGTAAAAAATTGTAAAATGTGCATCATCATACAAAAATATTTGACACATTAAGCTTTTAAAAAATTACTATTATTCTTTTTTCCCCTATAGAAGTGGCTGTATAAAAATATTTTTACCTATATCTACTATTTGAGTATGATTAAGGTCAAACCTGTTGCGTTTAGGAAAATGAATACATTGTTTCCTCATTCTTTTTCATGTGAAATGTGGACAAGGATTAGGGTGAATTAATTGTGGATGAGATGATAACAGAATTGTTATTTCCTTGCAGAGTGTTACATATCTGTTAATCTCTAAGACAAATAGGTTACAGGAGATGATTCTAAGGCCCTGCATAGAGCTAGTGGGGCTGACCACAGGGTATAATTCAGTCTGCAGTACCTTTTTTTGGGTCAAAGAAATGCAGAGTCACAAGGACACTATTTGACTCTTGAAGCTGTAAATTTGAAAAGAAAATTGAATAGATACAAAGTAAAAGTAAATGAAAGAGTAGACACGTAACTTCAGAGTGAATTAAAAAGTCAATTCTCAGCATAAATTTGTGCACAGTTTTGCGCTTCTAAGAGGAAATTCAAGGAAAGGGCTTATATTTGGCATTTCTTCAGTGCAGGTATTTCTACATAACAATGATTAAGCATGTCAAGAATGTATTGTCATCATCTAATCCTATCAAATTAATCTGTATATAAGTTGGTGTCATTGCATGCTAACTGGAGCTGATATTGATTTCTTATATCATTTGAGTGATATACCAGTGGCACTATTCCATTTATGCACAGATATGCCAGGCACAGGCAATATGTATAATGTTTCTTACCCTATGAGTATTCTGAGAGACATTTATTCATGTTCTGGATGTTCAAGCCTTTGTGGATTTCATTGTTATTTCATGTCTTTGAAGGAAAGAGAGGTAAATGCATGGCGCATGTCAGTCTCCAGCTCAGGAGGTATCTCCCTCTGTGCTGGAGACCAGTGCTTGAGTCTAGTCCATACTGCCAGAGCTACTTTCCCACTGGGATCACAATGTTCTTGCTGTTTTTATGTAAACGCATTTAGAGTTCAGTGCATGAACAAGGTTACAAGTGTGTTTCAGAATCTAATATATTTAATTGAGTCCTTTGCTTTAGTGCACCCAACAGGCTACTTAGAGAGATTCCAAATTCTTACAGTAAACAAAAAGCTGAGCCTTCCTGGATAAATTATTTTGTATTATCAGATTCATGAATCTCTCATGTGCATGATGCAAGCATACACTGTGCACCTGAGATCTGTTCCATGAAGTTGTATGGGAACTGCTGAGTCACCACTGACTGAACACCTGGAGGAAAGACGCAGACAGCCCTGGGAGCACAGGTGAAGCCAGGCTCCACCCCTCTTAGGCCACATTTAAGGGCTGACTACCACTAGGATTTTATTGGTGGATGCCCCATCCCTGGAGACACCTCGAGGTGAGATTGGATGGGGCTCCGAGAACCCTGATGTGGCTGTAGGTGTCCCTGTTCATTGTAGCAGAGTTGGACTAGATGGCCTTTAAGGGTCCCTTCCAACTCAAACCATTCTGTGATTCTATCGTTCTATGAGTGTTAGAATGGAATTTGGGGAAAGTGTCTTCCAAAATTCTTCCTTTAACTGTTATTTCCATTGCTGTTAACTTGTAATCTGTATATTGGTGGATTCACACAAGAACAAAGACTCACTGGAAAAAAAACCCATACAAATAAATCCATCCTTTTACTGTTTATGGCACTTGTAGAAAAGAACTTGAAATGAACATATTTATACAAATCCTTTCAAACAGTCACACATCCTTCACCCTCCTACTTCTCTTCCCACACATGTAGACACTCTTCATCTGGAGTTGCAAGGATGCTGTGAAAAACCTTCTTGCAGGGCTTCCTTCTGTGACCGGATGTGGAGGTGTGATTGCTCTGGAAAAGGCTTCTCTTCATGGGATATTCATGCCTCCTTGACAGGCTAGGCAGATAAGCAGAGTTCAAACACACAATAGGCAAGGTAAGGGAGGCAATTCCTTTAGTTCTTTCTTGGAGATGCACAGGAATACACCAAACATATACCTCTTGAGATCTTCACCTTCTAGTGTGTTTGTCTCAGTTAACTTGCTAAGCTTACCTGGCACTTTTGGCTCTTGGAAAAGCAGCAAGAAAGTGCTGACATGAACTACTCTTTACCCTCCAGCAGTGCACAGAGGTCCAAGTGATGCTCTGGACTCATCAATGTAGCCAAGTGCCTAAGCTCTCTGTTTAAGAATTAGTTATTGAGGGATTTTTAGGACTGCCTTAATTTTCACTTGAAAATACCAATTCATCAAATTCAGGAAAGTTTTCTAGGGTCAGGGTGACATTTTTATGATTACAGGGTAACTAGCAGACTGAAGCAAAAACTTGGGGAAATTGGGATCATTGGGTCTGACTTTAAGTGGGGGTAAACTAAACCAACTGAATATATATGAATCCAATAGATGAGCTGAATTACACCCCACAGATGTCTGACCCTCTTCACTTATTGCAGAAATAACAGGCCAAATGTGTAGCTGAAAAGATGCTGCTGTTATATGAAATTACCCCCTGTCATCATATGTATCTGTAGCTAGTACACTAACCACAGTTCTGCTAGCTATCTTAGTTCATGATCTTCTTCCTCTACAGTGCCTTACCAAACTGTAGACAGATCACCATTGTGTTTGAAAATAGCAGAAAAATAACAAAAAACAAATCAAACTCCAAATATTTTCAAGATAGAATTTTTAGTTTCATACTATCACACATATATGGATCACATTTAAGGAAATATGTTTTGAAAAGCAGCATCTCCCAGAAAAGTTATAGCGGACAAACAATCATGCATGAAGTACAGATAGATGCTGTGCAAAGGGGCTGATTCTGCCCATGAGTGTGCGAACTGTGAATGAGTATGGAAAGACTATTTTACCGTACATCTCTCCAGTTGGAATACTGGGATCATACAATCAGTGGTGTAGACACGTAGACCTAGCAATACAGGCAAGTGACCTCTAAATCATAGGAGAAAACTTTCACTGTGGACTTCCTATCTAATATGTTTAAGAATACATGTGTTTTGCAGTGATGACAAGCAAACAGATACGGGAAAGTTGTACTGGCAAATCAACAAGAAGTTTAAGTTTCTGAAAAGGTATCGTCGTTACTACATCAACATATTCTAAATTTCACAGTGATATCTGAAAATCAAATGCAAATGTTTCATGCTATTTAGGGGTTCACACACACTGTTACTGGCAGTGTAATAGAAAAAGACCTCTGTCTTTCCCTCTCTTCCCTCTCTCCTGATCTCTTGGCACTGTTTCTATCTCCTACTGTAGGCAGTCATTGGGAAGTAAGGCTCTCGGCTGATGTATATTTATTCCTGAGTCATGTAGAACACAACTTGATACTTGCTGAACACTTGCTGTACAACCCTTGTGTCTCAGCCTTCACCTACCCTGATCAATAACACAAGAGTACAGAGTCACACTTCGCTGTCAATCTGGAGAACAGCAGAGCCCTTCAGTAGCAGTGGGCAACACTGCTGAGCATGAACCATAGGCTGGGGACTCCTCAACCTCTGTCTGTTTCCAGGTTTTCTCAGTGCTGACAGAAGAAGTAGATTGCACCATCTAAATCCAAAGGAGGATGGTCGTTTCTGTGCTAAGTGTAAACAGTTAGGTACCTAAGTCTTTTTGCTTCTCTCTATGTCTGTTTGCTGAATAGTTTTGTTGTACCTCAGCTTGGTTTCTGAATATCTCCTGCTTGCAAGCCTGGCTTTGCTCAGGAAGTGGAAAGACATGCGAAGACAGGACGGATGACCCTTCAGCTTCAGGGCACCCTAGGAAATACAGAGTGAACCCTCTGCGTTCATGTGAAGATTTAACTGACAGCCAAAAAGTGAATGACACCTGCTGCTATCGTAACAAATCCCTGAAACTTAATGGGCTAACAGCCTGCTTCCCTTGCCCATTCTTCTTTCTGTAGCAAGACACAAAGTTTAGTAGAAATGTACTAGAAATGCAGCGTGGAATAATTTCAGTGAAGCCACTGCAAGATCAATGTATTCCTTAATGTTTTGTCCTACAATCGGTTTATGCCTCATTTCTGTTGTTGCCATTTCAGCCTTTTTAGGGAATGGAATGCAATTTACACAAGTATTAGTTACCACTGTTATTGTTAGGTTCTTATGGCCTTGCCCGGGTGTGCAGGAGTCCTGAACTTCACTAGGAAAATGCCTGATGGACTCCTGGAGCTGTTTTTGGTTATTCATCACAGAAGGTGTAACTTCAGAACTCCGTACAAATGAAACGTGGTCACATGACCATGCTGGCAGTGAACCAACAGCTCTCTGCTCCTCTCTGGACCAGCCTGCTGTTGCAAGATCATCATTAAACAGATCTGTTGTTTCTACTAACATGTTGTGATAGTTGGGCAAAAGTTACGAAGACACCTGTTCCTTGGATGATATACATCTGGTGGTACCCCCAGTTTGCTAAGTTATCTGCAGTCCTCCTTAGTGAAGTATGGGTTAATCCTGTCCTGTGACATGCAGCCGCCTGTAGTCTATGTTTGAGAAGTCCCCGATAGACAGCTCTCAGCACTGTCTGGGTCTGTGGATGAGTCTGAAGCACTCCCTACTCCCTCCTGTGTGCTAGGACTCAGTCCTGCCTGAAGGACACTAAGCTGTGATGAGGTCCCTTGCTCCCTTGGATTATGCATCCATTTCAGAGCCAGCCAAATGGGACTCAGATGGAGAAACTGGCTGGTAGATCCAATGTCAGGGTTTTCTGGAGGCACTGAATCATTTCACTGTGCTGTTTGTGTGAGTGTGCAGGTGTACTCTGCAATTAGAAACCATGATATCTGTATATTCACAGCCATGGTTTAATGAATGCTCTTACATATGGAACCTTCCATGGCATTATGAGAGCAAATATTTTTAGCCTGCATAAGAAGTCGGTCCTGCCCACTCTCATGAAATACCTTAGGAGACAACTTATCTTCTGCAGGTAGCTGACAACAAAAAACAAGGTTTAGATTATAGTAATTAAAATTTACTGAGAAAATGAGGCTTTGTGTGAAGGGACAAGAATAATTGGTGACATCATCTGTTAGAGAAAAGGAGCAAGTATTTTATTACATGCCTGTCCTCCTTCCTGTCCACAGGGCAGAAGTCCTTCTGTGTTCGATTGTGGCTTTTATAAAGGTGTGAAAAAAGCCGATTTAGCTGATGCATTCCCAAGGCTGATCCATGATGGAAACTAATTGCAAGGACTGAGGAAGAAAACACCATAAGAGAGGCGGGATCTTACGTAAGCATTAGGAGCAGCATCACTCACATTTTTCTGCTTGTCAGACAGATTTGTGCCTTCTCAGACCCATTAGGGCAATAGCATATATGAATTTTTATAAGTGCACAAGTCCTAATGAAATTTGAAAAGTAAAAGTTACACTTTGCCCCCTCTCAGGAAAATGACAAAATCAAACTGAATATTCTCTGAATAACAGAGAGCTGCTGACTTGGCTCTCTGTTAATGAATTAAGAACAGAAAAGACATATAAGGACATTTGAGAATTTCTTCCTGACTACATACAATGACCTTAGCAACAGTTCATACCTTTTCTTACACACTTAGAATCAAAATAAATATTTAGCATGAAGTTTATATTTTGGTTCCTAGAACTCAGACAACTTTCTGGAAGAAAGAGCTTGAATGCTGCATGTGTCAGTGCAGAAGTTGGGTGCACAGTGGGAGTGACAGCCTTTCAGATTGCAAGAGGAGTACTGAGCCATAGCAGAATCATAGAATCACTGAGGTAGGAAAAGACCCATGAGAACATCATTTCTAGCCATCACCTAATACTAACAAATTCACCTCTAACCATGTCCCTGAGTGCCACATTTACACATTTCTTGAACATCTCCAGGGACTGGACTCCTGCACTTCCTGAGGCAGCCTATTCCAGTGCCTTGCCACTCTGAAGTGTAAGCTGAGCTGAAACTCTTTCTAGTTGAAAGCTAAAGCTATGCTGGGGAAGACATAGGATCACTGACTGTTGCCATCAGAAGTGTGGAGGAGCAGTGCAAGAGGCAAAGACTCAGAAGAAGCACGGGCTCCTGTACTTCAGTGTAACTTTCATCCTTGTGACCTCCTCCTTGCCTTCCCCTTCATGAGCACAGAGAATCAGCTGAGAGCTGAGCTGGTGAGACAGCCTCTGGGACAGGTACCGGAGCCTCTTATCAGTCAGACCTATGGGATGGAGGGGGAGAGAGTAAAGAGCCACCTCAAAGAAAGGGAGAAAGGCTAAAGAGGCTCCATTATTGTGCTTTAGCTTGTTGTATGGGTTGTGATGTTTTCTATCAGAATTATGCTCATAAATGGTCTCTGATCCCCAAAATGAATTATTCTCAGAAACATCAACTGCTCTAAAAAGGCAGAACTCGAATCCTCAAACCACGTTGCTTTTGAGACTGTAGCCCCATGGCTGCAGCAACACCTCTGCTGTTATTTATTTGTTTTCTGCTGAATTGCAGTGGATTTCAGGTCTTGGCTACTAAAAACATTGCTAGGAATCTTGGCTGTGTGGCTGTCCTCAGCATTGACTGGGCTCTTGCTGGATAACATTGAAATCACATCCTGGAGCAGCTCTGACCAAACCTCTGCTATGACAGCAGGTTTTGTATTAAAGAACAGTGCAGCCAAGGCAACCCTTCAGTAGGCTGCACAGTCAGTATGATCACTTTGTCTCAGAAGAGAAAATTCACACTTCAGTACATATGTTGTAGACTTTTTGAACTACCTCTGTGAGACAGAGTTTTTAATTGTTCTGTGTTGAATAACAGTTAAGTATTAAAATACATGAAAAATACTTTGAAAGTTTTGGGAATTCACTAACGGAAATTTAAACAATATGCATCTCTAGTTAGTGCTGAGTGAAACATCAAACATCTGCTGCGTGTTACTATGGAAGGAGAAGCCAAATGAGAATGGCAAGCATGTACTCTCAGCTGCAGGGGCTGGAAGGAGACAGCGTGTAATGCCATTTGGAGGAATCCCTGCTCGCTCTGCATTGCTCCTTGGAAAGTCAGGAGCTTTTTTCTGAACTGTTCAGCTTCTGAACAGAGTCTGAGGACAGCAGGAAATAAGCAAATTGATGGAGACTAGGAAAAGGGCCCGTCTGTGAGGAGCAGAGAAAAAGGCAACAGAGTTTGTTATGTGAGCAGGGATCGGACAGTGGGAGGCAGGATGGATCCTGGGTTGACTCAGCTTACTCCCCACTGCAGGTATTAATCAGTTGAGAAGGACAGAAGGAAGGCTCAGTAGAGGTGATTCAGCACAGATCAGGCAGTGAGGAACAAACGCTTCTTCAGGAATGGATCTGAATGCAGCAGTCTGCAAGCTGGGGGTTGAAGGGTGTTCACAGTAAATCTCTATCAAAATTCAATTCTTCTTCTGTTGTTTCTTGTTCAGGAATTGAAGTAACACATTGTTACTGCTAATTAAGGGCACCTCTTCAGTGTGAGATAAAAAACAAAAACAGGTACAGATGCTTCCATGAGTAAGGAATATCAGAATTCCTTGGACTAATTGTTTTCAGATTCAGGGTCTATTTACAGCTTTTCTGAGGTTGTAAAGCATTGCTCAAGTCCAGAACAAGACAGATTACAATGGGCAACAGATACGATGTCAGACCTAATAAGCATGTGGCACACAGCTGGTTGAGGGTGTCTCCTGACCCTGGGTTGGCTGCACCCGCCATATAAAATCTGTTGTGTCTGCTGAAAAGTCATCCATGTGTCTGAGACCAGCTCTGTGTGTTGTGGGCCAAATGATTCTACTTGAATCACTGGGCTCTGTACTCTTCGATATTCCAAGCTTCAAATTAGAGATGAGAAGGTCAGTCACAACTCACTTCAAACATGAGGCTTCTTCATTTCCTCTTCTCCATGTGTTCTTCCACTGCAGAACCTAAAGCATGCAGTCCCATGGAGCTGGGGCCTATGTCATGGCAGAGATGGTCATTCTGCTTTGTAGCCTTGTAAGGTCTCAAGCCCAGAGGGATGTAGTTATGCTTTGTTGTAGCTGCCCAGTATCATTAACAATGTCCTGCGCTCAAGAAAGCTCTGACAGAAAACATACTCCATACCTTCTTGTCTGTGTTTCAGCCTCCCCTATTAATAAAGACTAGACATGCATCCCAGATACTGTGGATGTTCTCCCACCACATGGCCCAAGATATGTGGGTTTGTGTGATGTCCAGAAGATAGTTGTGAAACTGGATTAAATCCATTCAAATATAGAGGTGCAGTCAAGATGCAAAAAAATGTGTTATTTCACTAGGCATTGCTGATACTAGTAGTGGAGCTAGGAGAGGTTTGGTCTGAAAAGAGTATTATTTGGACAAAAGGATGGGTTCTCTGTGCAGTACCCTGTCATGGTGAGAGCTCTAAGGCATTTTTCTGTTGAATGGAAATATCAGATGGATAATGATGCCCAAAACAACACAGTGAGCATATTTGATACTGTTCCTCATCATCCTGTGCTCTCACAGTCAGAAGTTTTCTCAGCTCTTGAGGCTTCTTGAATCTGATGAAGTTTGTCTTCTCGTTAAACACCGGTGGCCAGGTTTCATGTGGTCTGCCCTGCTTGCAGAACAGGAATAGTGTGGAACTAGGGAACCTGGTATTGTTGATTTGTGTAACACCGTAAGACAGAAAGGTCAGAAAAAACCTGACTTCTTGAATGTCTACACACGTGCAAAGTATATATCTTCTTCTATCCTATTAAAATATGGTTGACACAAATACATAGAATCACAGGATGGCCTGTGTTGAAAAGGACCTCATAGATCATCTAGTTTCAGCCCCCCTGCTGAGTGCAGTGTTGCCAACCACTAGACCAGGCTGCCCAGAGCCACTTCCAGCCTGGCCTTGAATGCCTCCAGGGACAGGGCATCCACAACCTCCTTAGGCAACCTGTTCCAGTGCATCACCACCCTCTGAGTGAAAAAATTCCTCCTAATATCTGACCTAAATTTCCCCCATCTTAGTTTAAAACCATTCCCCCTTGTCCTATCACTGTCAACCCATGTAAATAGTCATATCCCCTCCTGTTTATATGCTTCCTTCAAGTATTGGAAGGCAACAATGAGGTCTTCCCAGAGCCTTCTCTTCTCCAAGCTCAACAAGCCCAGTTCCGTCAACCTTTCTTCACAGGAGAGGTGCTCCAGCCCTCTCATCTTCTTAGTGGCCCTCCTCTGGACCTGTTCCAAGAGCTCTGCATCTTTCTTGTGCTGGGGACCCCAGGCCTGGATGCAGTACTCCAGATGGGGCCTCACAAGAGCTGAGTACAGGGAGACAATCACCTCCCTCTCCCTGCTGGCCAATTCATGTTTTCTCTTATGTTTTCTCTTATATTTAGAAGCATCTTCTATTACAAAGCTATGAAATCTGATAGATATGATAAAAAGATCAGCATTTTTTTATGTTTCTCACCATTGTATTCAAATATTTAAGAACCAGTAAGATTAAAAATAAATTTTTGAGTACCGTATTCTGGCTACTCCAGAAATCAGAGTTGATTAAGTCATGTTTTGTACACAAATTAAAGCATAAATATTTGGAAACTTTTCTTGGAACCCTTCTTCTTTCATCAGTTTATGATTTATGCTATGTGCACAGTAATGTTCTTTAAACTCAGGAATTAAAAGAAATATGTATATATATATATATAATAGTCATACCTCAAAAATGAAAATAAAGTAACTAGGGAGACAGAAGGGATGGGAGATGCCTTCAGCATCCAGAGGTGTAGCATCAAAGGCAGTGCATTAAAATCCTGTAAAACCCCCTTCCAGCCTAGGTCTGCACAGCATAGCAAGCACAAGCACTTACACAATGTCACAATTTCACACTGGCATGTTTCAGGACCATGCAGTTTCCCTTGCAGCTAGTGATCTGAAAATACTTGAAATGCATCTGTATTGTGTTTATCCTTCTCATTTTCACATCAGGGAAGCATGTCACCATTTTACTCTGGTTACAGCTAGAGGTGATAGGAGGGCCATAGAAATACTAGAAGATGTTTGAGGGATTTTTTAAGAAATTTTTCTTTTCAGTTGGCAGTGTTTTAGAAACAAATCCATAATTTTTGGTGGGATAGTGATGGAAGTCTAGAAAATTCCTTCCCTTTTATTCTTCTGTTGTTCAGGACAGATTGGAAGGATTCTTTGAAAGAAGCAAGCTTCATGTTACTATGTGGACAATAGAATGAAAACTGTTCATTCAGTAGTGTTTAATTTGTTTTATTTTAGCAATCTGAATCACTCCTTATGTGGCTTTGAATGATTAGTGAGAAGTATGTTTGTATCTTTACTATTTTTTAGATGTTAATGGAGATTTTAGGTTTTTTTTCTATTTTTTATTTTTGAGAGTGTCTCCTATAAGAAAGTCTGTTTCAAATGCCTTCCTACCTCTCTCCCATATCTGCAGTGTTGGATTTACTCAGTATGGATTGTCCTGTTGAGTCCAGATATATCCATGTGCTGGCTGAGCCGTACATGTGCTGATTGGCAAGCCAGGGAGTCAAGGACTTGCTGTGCTTCCTGCACAACTGTCCTTTGGAGGGCAAACAAATCTAGGTCTCTTTTCTGATTCAATAGCTTTGGGGATTTGATTTTTTCCCCTGCTGTCAGATTGCTTGTTTTCTTTGAAGTTCTTTGATGAGAACTGGCAAAGAGATACATGCATAGAGCATCAGGATGGACACGTACAGCAATGCAGGATTCTTTCCCTTATTAACCAGGCTAAAAAAAAAATGAAATCTAGAATGGCTTTTTACAGGTGTTTTTGCTACAGAAACTGGAACTGTAAGTTGATGCAGTGTACATATTGTTCTTCTTTGCCATAATTCCCATTCAAACATGTTGCATATTTTCACTTGTGTACTCAATAGTGTGCTGATTAGACTGGCCTTGAATAAATGTTGGTCAGTCTGAAAGCCTTTAACATGTAAAGGACAGATGGGAGAAAGACTTCATAGGCATTGTCTTCATTAGATATCAGTTTTCCTTTGGATATAGAAGTCAAAAATCAAATCAGCTGACACAGTGCTCTGCATGACTGACTCTTCTGAGGAACCTGACCTCCAGTATCATGTCAGTTAATTATGACCAAACAGCTGACAGTGAGATAGCTCTTAACAGATAATATTGAATGCTGTTGGCCAGTCAGTGGCATCAGTTTAGTCATAACATCAGACTGTGGTAAACTAGGTCTCATTTTAAGGAAGCACATAAATCAAGTGTGCGTGCCACCAAATGATGTAGCTGGTAGGCAGTCTTCTGTCAGGGTGGTGTTAATGAGAATGAACTGGAAACTTGATTATAAATGTTATATTTTATAGAAATGAATGTTAGACATAACTGTGTGACCAATTTTGGTCTTCTGAAGTGGAGCTCATAGTGATTCTTGCACATATACACTTCCATAATCTGACTGTTTACAATTTTCTTAAAATTCACTCCAGAAAAAGGAATTAAGCAAATGTGATAACTATCAAAATTACAGCAGATTATCATGTGTATTAAATGGTATTGTTTTGTTTTAACTTCAGCATCAGGGTAAAAATGTCATGATTTAAATAAGGATTCCAGATAGACATTTTTCATAGAATTAAAAGCACTGAATCAGGCATGTAAAGAGTAAATTGCTTTTCTCAAGATATGAGTAATTAATATTGGCCAGTTACTCTTACTTTTGTATGGAAATAATGGAGCTGACATTCTCTTTTCTCAACTCAGCCACATTGAAAACGTGGGTCATGTTAAAATTCTTGCACTAAATGCAGCGAACATCTTGCAAAGCCATATGCAAATTATGCAGCAATATCATCACGATTGATCTTATATTTCAGCATGCCATTCTGTAAAAAACTAAAAGATTTAGAAGGCCTGCTGTGAATCTTAATGTGATTACCCTTTTGTTGAAGAAACTGAAAGGATGCTTTTATTTTGCCTGCGAACCTTGGTATTTCAAAGGTACTTTAATGTGAATGCTGTAAATTTACCAGGCTCTTTTTAAAAACTTCTGCAAGGGCACTTTTCATTCTATTGTCCTCATAATAGAAACAAGCTTGCTTCTTTGGAAGAATTCTTCTAAAATGTGTGTTTAATAATATAGACAGAAAAAAAAAATTAAATGAGTAACTGACTGCAATACTTTATTTTCTGAAGTGGCTGATATCATTGATGTTCAAGTTTGTCTTGCACTGCAGAAGAATGCAAGGGAAGGAATTTTCATCTTCTTCCATCACCATTCCACTAGAAGTTATGGATTTGTTTCTCAAATGTTGCCAACTGAAAAGAATAATCCCTCAAAAAAAAACGCTCTCTGTGATACAGAGCTGCCTGTTTGCCCATCCCCAAGTGACACCATTGCTCTCCCATTTGCCTGACCAGTTTGACGCTGCCCAAAAGGGAAAGGCTGAAGGCTGAGGTGGAACAGCCACAGCTATGCCCATACACCCATATCTTTTGGTGCTCATACAAAATCTCTGTCTTGTGATGAGAGAAAGCACCACAGAACTGTGTTTGTCTTGATGTGTTATTGCACAGCACGCTGATGAAGATGGCAGGTGATTTTCTCATATTTCCATCACACTCCTTCTATCACCTCTAGCTGAAACCAGAGTAAAATGGTAACATGCTTCCCTGATGTGAAAACGAGGAGAGTAAAGACAATATAAATGCATTTCAAATATTTTCAATCACTAGCCACAAGGGAAAATGCACGTTCCTGAAACATGCCAGTGTGAAATTATGATGTTGTGTAGGTGCTTGTGCTTGCTGTGCCATGTAGACCTAGGCTAGAAGGGGATTTTACAGACAGTTTAACACAGTCTTTGCCTTCTACTTCCAGTTGTTGAAGAGTCTAGAGGATCGCAACTTATAAGAACCTTAATATACTGTCACATTCCTGGGTTTTTGACAGAGAAAATGGTGAACAGAGAGTTCACAATCAGTAGCTGTGCGTGAAAAGAAAATGCACCTTGCCCTCCTGTTTGATTTGCATGTCTCCATGGATTTGCACCTTTCTCAGACCATGTTTCATGATGGATCTTTCTACCCAGATGGAAAAACCTTTGTATCAGTATTTTAGTGTGGATTGCTGACCTGTTTTTCCAGTGCACCATATCCATGCACCGGATTTCATTTTTGGAGTGAGAAGAAGACTTTTGATGATGGGCACAGGAATTCTGCTTTGCTTGGTCAAGCAAGTTAGCGAATGGCCAAGCACAGCTGGACAGTTTCCATGTCTGAGAGACCAGATGGTTGTCCCCATCCCACTGGGTCTCAGTGTGAGAAGTATAAAGTGGATCAAAGCTTTCCTGTAGTCCATGAAGTCATAATCCATACATGCAGCACATAGGGTCTTTGAATAGAATCTGCAGTTCTGGTGAAACACAAGATGTGATTAAATGTTTTAGCATGTACTCCTGCTGGCCAAATATAGAGTAAGAGGGATTCAAGCTCCTCATAACTCATTTTGGCAGAGTAATTACATGTGTTACAAGGAAAATGTAATGGTTTGAAATTGTGTACATATATACAACTGTGAATTGAAATTCTCAGAATGTCATTGCTTATTGAAAACATAAAACAACATTGCAGGGAAAAGTGCAGTTATGTCCACTTGTTGGAAGTCACCTTGCTCTCTCTGTTGAGAATTTCTGTTGTCAGGTGCTTAGTACTCCTCCTTTGTCCTGATTTAACCATGTGTGTTTCTTTGGAGCGCATGAATGGTGGAGCTGGAGTCCTGCAGTGCAGCTAGGCACTGACTCAAGGTTTCAGTGAATGTTTATGTGGAGACTGCATATTGCTGGAGACTTTAGTTGGTTCCCATATGCTGCAGATAAAGGGGCTTCCTAAGGATGCTTCATGTGGCAGGTTACCATAGCGTCAGTCTTTCTCAGATGCCAAGGTAGCATTATGTTGTTTCACTTGTCTTGGAAGGACAAAGAATTGATGTACATATTATGTTGTATTTGTCAGTGTAGGCAATTGTGGTCTGGTATGAAACATTCACTACCCACAAATCATGAATGTCGTGCCTTTACCTAAGGGTAGAAATGGAGAGAGGAGATTCTGACATTACTCATGAATGAAGATGAGCCTAGAAGTGGCAGTGATATTGATCAAAAGTGAACTTCAGTGAGAAAATTTTCAGTGAGAACATTTTCTGTTCACCAGAAAATGTAAGGCCAGGTAAAGAAACCACAGTAGATTCTTAGAAGTTGCAGTTAAGGCATTTTTCCACACATGTATTTTGTGTCAGGCTCATGAAACCAAAGGGAAAAATCTCTGCTGTGCAGGTGCACTAGTTCAGTGGAAAAATAAAACAAAGAGTTTCTACCTGACAGTAGAAGTTTCTGTCACCATAAGGTCACTGGAAAACATAAATAAGGATTGAAAACAGTCCTTTTGGGGTGGATTTTGAGATGAACAATATTGAAATCAGAATGAAATTCAAGAGAATGGAAAAAGGAATGATAGTCAAGATGAACTAATAATGAGCCAAAATCATGATAGAAAAAATACATTTAGAAAGACAATGTCCATATTCCTAACATACTGGTAATGTTTCACTTTTGTGCTATTGTTCAACTGCTCAATAAAAGCAAAGATTATACATGGTAAAAATAATCATCTCTACTCCTTGTATGCTTCATGTAAGGGGGAGCTCATTATTAGTTCATCCTGACTGTCATTCTTTTTTCCCTTCTCTTGAATTTCATTTTGATTTCAATATTGTTCATCTCAAAATCCAGCCAAACTAATTAATTATAGCATATAAGGGTTTGGATGTTTTTGTTTTGAACAACATAATACAGGAGTATGATGCTTAGAAGTAATAATTTGAAGTCCAGAATTGCTAAAGTGGTATGAAATACTAAAATAAAATTCCCGAAACTGTAAAGCCAATTTCAACTTTTCAGGTGTTTGTTTTGGATTACTGGGAATAAATATGTTCCATTACAACAACCTGAAAAACAACAACAAATTAGAAGCAGAGAAGACTATTCTTCCAGTAAGCAGGGAGTCATTCACTCATTGTTTGTGACTTTAGAAAGCCAGGGTACATGTATAGAATGATGGAAGCTGATATGTAAGAGAAAATCAGAAATTTCGCCAAAGAAGCCTCCTGTCCTCTCATTCCTACCTGTTTAGAAAGGCCAGAGAGCCTCAAGGAAAACAGATCCGTTATTCAAAGGCTTAGCAACACAAAAGTTTGGGGAAGACTGCGTGAGCTGTTTCCATTGTAGAGCATTTGCTGTCACGTAAGTCCTGTGAAGTCTGATATTTCTGGGTAGATCTAGAATAGGAAGAATGTCTTCGAGCTTCACAATGTTGTTTCAGCAACTTTTATCCCTGTCTTGAATTATTATGTATTTATTACCTTTGTGTCTTTTCTCAATGGGTTTGATAAGTTAAAACAAGATCATGTATAAATTAACGTCCAAAATGAAGCTTTCAGTGGACTTGAGATTCCCCAGGATCGCTATCTGAAAGCTCTGTAGCTTTCATGCTGCTGCTAGCAAAATGCTGTTACACACTAGTTGTCTTCAGAGACAAATCCAAATCCATGGCAGAGTGAAAGACTCACAAAAAATGAAATAAATCATAAATGACCATGGTAGTAGCAGTAATATGTAGAAATTTGGGCTGCTATGTTAGGGAGACAAAGCCAGGGGACAAAGGACACCTACAGCACTGACTGGATCATGCTCTCTTCAAACGGACACTGTTCTGCAGCATCTGAACAGGGCTGAGATGATGGCAATAAGATACAGCAGTGACAGTCCCAGCTGAGGTAAGGTAACGAGCAAGGGCTGGGATTCACCCGGGAGGAGAGAGAGAACAAGAAGAAACAAGGAAGCGATCCCAGATTCTTCCAAGGTCCACTCAAGAATCCCAGATGACCAGTCCAGACAATTGGAAGCAGGGATGGCTGTAGGGCTAACTATAACACAAGCCCAGGGTCCAGATGGAAGACCTGCCTGGGCACAGTCTACCTGTAACACAGCCTAAACTAAGGCACAGACTTGATCTCACACAGTAGTTCTGGTCTCATGGGTAGGGAAAACTTGTCTGGGCACCCAAGTGAGGGTGGTCAGGGCTACCAAGACTTGTTGGAGCCCCCACAGTCTTGACAATATCTTTGGTTTCCCTACTACATCTGCTAGTGACTCTGCTTAACCAAAAGCTTTGCATAATTCTGGAAATAATGACCCAATGTTCATATACAACCGACCCTTAGAATACAGAGCTTTATTTGAACTTTTCTTCAGTAAACATTATTTCCTGAATAATAAAGGCTAAGAAACAAGAGTAAACAAACAACAGTCTAAGCCTTTTACTCAGTGTCACTAAGGTTTGTCACAGTTTGATTCTATGATCTCACTAGCTGATTAAAGAAAGTGAGTTCTGAGAATTAAAAAAAAATTCTGAGCTAATTCACTGAAAGGATCATGGGTACAATCTTACAATTAAACTAAGGAGAATTATCATTCAAATGAGAAATATGAGTCATGTATGACTGTGGAGTCATGGCATACTGTGCACATCACGGCCCAAGCCACTGAATAATATTTGACATTTGTCTTCCCTTATCTTCATCTCTTCCCCTTTCTCATGCTTTTGGTTGGATTCGTTGAGAATTAGGTGTTTCCTTTGGTGTCCAGAATGAATCATTAGAGCAGGAAAATACTAATGTAGTTTTGCTTTCTGTATCAAAATATTCCATAGGTAGCAATAAGCTATATGACAATGAATGCAACATCTGAGGAAGTATTCTATTTCACAATGTTGCATTTGTGTGTATGTGTAGGAGGTGGCTTTGAAATTCAGATTTCTCTGGTAGAACAAAACGTCTGAGTAATGCTACTTGCATTCATGCTATTTCATTTTAGTTTTTGCCTTTCTTTCTTACTGATGTTTTTACATTGCAGGGAAATTAGTATGACGGGACTGAATTCCATCTCGGTGTGCAAAATTGATAAGGTTCTACCTGTGGAACCTTTTAAATTAATTGTGCAAAGAAGGCTGAAGTACAGTATTATTAAAACAGGAGGAAATTGTTTAGGCCTCATGTCCAAAGTTAATAACAAATCCTGTCAAATTAAAGCACTTCCAAACCTTGCTAATAGTTTTTACTCCAGAAAAATATTCCAGCTTTCAGTTTCAGCAAATATTTGCCACTTAAGCAAAATTATTTTGGTTGTTAGGATTTATTTAAGTGAAAATTAGAGTAGTAAGGCTGCTTTCAAAAGGGAAAATCAATGGAATAAATGGCATTAACATGTGCAGCTGCAGCCTGGTGCATACAACTGTGTTAAACATTCTTGCAATGGAAAGTCATAGGCCTGGAACAGCTTGGCTTTCTAAGCTGATAACGTTTTAGTGAGAAAATAACTTTAATAATCCCTCCGAACATCCTATTCATGCACAAATTATTAGATTAGGCTGTCCTAGTTATTTGTTTATTACAAGGCTTCTGTGGGAATCACACCCAAGCTACAGGAAAACACTGATTAAAAAATCCCCAGGCCTAAACATAGTGTAATTACCACAGGGAATTCAGTGATTGAACAGTAATATTTAAAATAAATTACAGCACTGAAGGTTTTTTCTAATCCATGTTTTGACCATGTTTGTCTCTGTCAAGCCTTGAAATTTACTAGACTAACCAGTTTAAAACAAGAGAATGATTCCTCCAATTAGGAGACTGCATCAAGAAAGAGGATGGAATCAGTCAGGGAACCCTATGTTTTTGCAGTTTCTAGATTAAACTCCAAATTAACATAATTAAATTCTTCTGCACTATATTCCTAGCTTCCCATCCCACCCCAGAATCCTGAATGTGGCTTTTCAGATTTACTTGGCCAGTGGTTATCCTTGATCTTAGTTCCCTCTTCAGTGGTCAGAAATTGATACCACTGGAGAGAAAATTCATTCCTGCAGCCAATAAAAAGCTAATGAAGATGGACTGAATTCCACCCAGGGTCTACTTGTCTGTTCTGATTGTAAGCAGAATCCTACCTCTATCATTCACATTGCTAAGGATGGTTCTTCTGGCCATAAATAACAGTAGCATAATTTCAAAATGGATAGAGTGAATAACTGACAAACTAGACAAAGCAATTCTTTATAGTCATTAAGTGACAACAAACCATATCTAACTGATAGCTCATTTTCTCCTTTTCCTCACTGCAAAATCCGTGAATCTTGCTTTCCTTTCTGTGTAGCAGAATAGCACCAATTTGAGCTTTAAAGCCCTTTGTCTTCCCAGCACAGTCCATGGCCTGATAAAGATACCATAGGAGCTAAAAGAGGTACATCAGTATCCTCTCAGGCTTGGGGATGTAGGGAAGATGTATTTTCTTCTTTAATTAGTGCTGGTACCACAAAGCTTCCTATGGAAATGTTGGCTATGCTTTATTTTAAAATTCCTGCATCTATCAAGGTCTTTTTGACCTTGATTAAACATTTGAAATTGTCAGTGTGTTAGGTGGACTCTGAGTAAGTGCCCAGCGCACCCTCTCATTACAGCTCCTAAATCGTATTTGGACCCAGGCTGCAGTTAGATACCTCCCCATGCATACCAGGAGCTATCTGGGCATGAGCAGAACTCAGCTGCCCAGAAGATCTTGAAGGAAAGTAAAGAAGGACCTACTGAATTTAGGTTATCTCCAAAGTTAAACTGCAGTTGAGCAGAAGAAAAGTATTTGAAATTGTTATTGGATGTAAGCACCCTGATCTTTTAAGTATTTATGATAAAAGGGATATTGGACAGAGTGGAAAGATGAACACTCACCATTAGATAATTTTTATTCCTTTATCATCAGAAAAGTGTAAAAACTTAGGGGAAATGGGTTGTTAAGAAAAGTGGAGAGGTGAACATTGTGTCAATTGAAAGAAAGAACATTGGGGGAGATAGAAAGCAGCTTCACAGGCAATCAGACTTAATGCAGTCATGAAAACTCACCTGCCTTGTGAAAAAGGAGACATTTTCCACAGGAATGAGATTGTGAGCATTTATTGTAGCAATAGAAAAACAGTGTTAGTGCAGCTGCTGCATTGCAATACCAGTGCCAAAAGGAACACTGGCCTGAAGCCTTTCTCCCCAGGGAGGTGGTTGAGTCACCATCCCTGAAAGTGTTTAAAATCCACAAGGATATGGTGTTCAGGGACATGATTTAGCAGTGGGTTGTTAAGAGTTAGGGTAGTATGGTTAGGTTGTGGTTGGACTCGATGATCTTGAAGGTCTTTTCCAACCTGAGCAATTCTGTGATTCTAAAGATATGTTTAGGGTTACTCTAAAATTAATGGCCCTCAGAAAAGAAGGCAAAGAACTCTCCAAGAGCTCAGCAGATCACCCTGTGCAGAAGAAGCTGCTGGTAAACATGCTAGGGAGATCTCGAAATATTCAGTAAGGATAAGAAGCCTTTGGCTAAGGATGCTGTGCTTACATCACCCAGTGGTAAAAGCATATTAATATCAGCTGGATGAGAATATTTGGTGGGATGTGCATGAGAGGGATGTTGAGAATGTGTTTGTTGGAGAACCAGACCTTGTGGCTTTTTCCAAGCTCTTCTGTAGTTTGTTGGCAGCTATGGGTGTTAAAGCACATGCAGATTTGTCAAAAATAGGAGGCTTTGGAGGCTCTTTTCCTTAGCTCATCTCCCACATTAACACCACTTATTCTAACGTTTGTGCCTATGATATGTGGGATTATGGCTAAAAATCTGTACTCCCTTTCACCCCTTCTGCCCCCACATTTCAGACTGAGGCTGTGGCTGCACTGGTTCACAAGAAGCACGTTAAAGAAGCAGCCTTTATATTTTAATTTCTGTACTTTAAAGTGATTTTGTGTAGGAGTTTTCTGCACTTAAGTTTCCTGATGTGCAATCAATCAACGTCATGGCTGCTGGAATAACTTGAGGTTCAAGGTACCCTTCAGGCAGCAAAAGTGTTGCAAACTTGACAAATATGTTTACAAAATAAACATTGTATTAGAAACTTAAGCAATATCTCTCTTGCAGCTGCAAATACTGGGAAAAGAAGGCCACTTTAACTCTGAGTATAACCTACACTGAAAAAGAAACAATTCGTTTTTAATTTCTCTTCACTGCTTCTTATGTCCAAAACATACTGCCTTCAACAATTAAGAAGGAGTGGACATTATTAATCTACAATTTTTCTCTATCATTCTCCCATTCTCTTCCTGATGCGCTCAACATCATAAACATAAACATCTTCAGTGAAATCCGTTTTGCAGAGTGACAGTGATGCCAAATCATCCCTGGAAAGATCCTGTGGATGTAGGCATTTCTGTGGAGTGGCTAGAAAGTGGATTGCTCTCAAAGGCAAGTGGGAAGAGTGATCTGGACTCTAAGGCATGGACTCTAAGCCAAAAGATTTGTATTTTGTTCACAGCTCTACCACTGGCTCCTACTGTGGCAATGTGGCTCTGTATGCACACCTTAATTTTCCTATTTGTAAAATGGAGCAGGCAATATTTCCTTGTGTTGTATATACTCTTAGGGAAACAGGTGGATGATGTTTAAGACTATTCATTAAAATCTTCCAGGGTAAAAAAGCAGAGGAATACTGAGAGCTTTTTTTTGCAGTCTTTGAGTCTTGTTAGGTACAATCCACTCTCTGCAAACATGTACTGCTCCATGAAGAACACCTATCTGATTTCTCTGTTTGTTTGTTTTCTTTTTCATTTCAAACTTAATGACAAGTGTGTAAATGTCAGTTCACGTGAGAAATATTTACCAGGGTTCACTAACCAGGCAAGTACTTCTCCACAGTTCTAATTAGAAATGATAGAGCAAGTGTTACTGAAATTTCTGGCATCTATTAACAACTTATCATACATAAAGATAGCTCTTAAATATACAATGAAGTATGTCTCTTTGTATTTCTAGCCATGTGTCACTCTTCTCAGCAACTTGCTAGCACACTCAGCGTTTAAGAGAGAGGGACTTTTCAAAAGCGACAGTTATTAATGTTGAATGCAAATGTTGTTTAACAACAGAGCAGCACAACCTGGGCTTCTGTACAGGACTACCAGACTATTCTTTTAACCTAACAGGAGTCAAGCTTTATGAGATTTATATTATGTGTTAATTTTGCTGAGTCATGGAGTAGAATAATGGAAATGGAGCTTGTAATAACCACATGTGTATAAAGGATGTGGGTGTGTGCTCCTGCTGTAGTCATTTATGCTAGCAGCAGGAAAAGACTCATGATACAGTAATCTGTATTGCAGTAGCATTGGAAAGAAACTATCTTTGACTTACAGATAGGAAAATGCTTGCAAAATAATTTAAAAAGTCATAGAATCATAGAATGGCACTTATTGGAAGGGACCCTAAGGCCCACTCAGTTCCAACCCCCTGCAGTGGGCAAGGTTGACTCTCACTAGATCAGGGTGCCCAGAGTCCCAGCCAGCCTTAAAGAAGATATTTGTTCATTCCCAATTGTGCAATTGGAATTAAATACTTAGGCAGCTATCAGTTTATTACAAGCTCCTGAAAGAGTTATAATTTGACCCTCATCTTCATGATTTAAAATTATGACCGATGTGTTTTCTAAACTTCCTTACAGCATTCAGAAAGAAAAAGAGAGAGAGACAGAGACAAAGAGACAGAGAAAAATTGAGTTAACATGACTCACTTCAAAGCTTCGTTCATCTCTACTTGGTTATAGATCTGACAGGGGAAAAGTTATATAGGTTGTTATTTATATATAGGTTGTTGTCTTCCCTTGCGTGGGCTGGCTCAGTTTTGCAGCTTCTTTTAAGTTATACCATGCCACATGACTCATCCAAGCAGGTCAGAATTGCCCCTAAATTAGAAAAGCTGTTTCTTTTCTCTCCTGCCTTTGACACGAGCTCTGCTTGACCTGGAAAACTTTGGCTTGTGCAATGCCTGTGTTAGATAGCCCCATTGTCAGAAGGGGAGCAGAAAATGTACTCTGCAGCATCCAGATCTGTGACTTCCGCAAAAGGAACAGTCCCTGTGAGAGCCCCCTGAGCTGCTTGGCAATTCCTTTATGGGGGCATTGCAGGGCAGCAGCAAAATATACTCTTGGTGAACTAGCTGGCTTTTGCTTCTTGCTCTGAAGCCCTGGGAGTGCAGAGAGGAGTACGAGAGGAAACGCCCTCTAAGTCAATGCCTGACACATGAAAGGCTGGGCAGTCTGCTGAAAGGCACTGAGAATCTTTGTTTCATGAAATAGTGACTGTGTCAAGACACTGAATCAGCCCAAGCTTTGGGGTGAATATACCAGTATCTTTTCCTCATAACAAGGTATCCTGAGTGATTAAAAGTTTTCCTGAACTTCAGAATTCCTCATGCTTCATTAACCATCTTTCAAGAATAGATTAAGATAAATTCTTTTCTTTTTTTTTCATAAAGAAAACTCAAAACAACTACAAAATACTGAGCATAACTTGATGGCATTAGATTACACTGTGCACTGGTGTTCACTAGAGTCTCACATTTCTGTGGTTCTGTTGCGCCAGACCATTGAATCCACATAATCCAATAAACCTGACTGTTCCTTTCCTCCACCTGGCAGGAGGCAGGGTCCCTCTTGTCCTGGATATTGTATTTGTCACTCACTTTTCATGAGTGCAAACCAAAAGGCTCTTTATCAATGTCAGAAATAGGATCAGATGATCTTCTCTGATTTAGAGACTGCCCACTGGAAGCTGAATGTCTATTTTCCTGGAAGAATCCCCTTTTTCAATTGTTCTTTTAGTGCTGTACTTTCAGGAAGGACATAACCTAATACCTCTATGCAAAAGTTGAACATGTTGCAAATAGAAATAACAGAACCAGAAATTATACATTCCCTATCTCCTACAAAGATGAACAATCATCACTGTGAATATTAACTGAGCAGTGGTGATATGCTCAGTGGACATGGAATTTCTAGCTCTCTCCAGGATTTCTCCAGCTGTTTGTTAGGTGTGCATCTGTCAGTACCATGAAGTCACTCTGCAGGCAGCCAGCAAGATTTTCCTTGCTATGGGACAATGGACTTCAACAACTCTTGAGTGTGTGGCATCAGAGTGGCATGAACACCATTCCCTTTGCTTATCCTGCAGTGCTTTGCACCTCCAGGCAGTTTTTCTGAAAGATGTCTGCATGATCCTGCTTACAGCTCTCCATCCATACTCTAGGCTGTCTCAGCCGCTAGTACTGAGTACTGTGGCACTTCCAGTGCTCAGCCATGTGAAGCTCTGATTGCCTGTTCCTCAGAGAGTTTTTAAATGCTTTAACTGTAGCTGCAGACAGTGCAGAACAAATGCACCTACTCTGGCATTAGAAAATGAATGAGGAACAAAGAGGTTTTTGTAAGAGTAAACACTGGATTTTAGGATAAGCAATCAAATAACCTTCAGAAAAAGGACTCATCTGTTATGAAATTCCAGTACTTTGCCTCAGACCTAAGCCGAGAAGTGAAAATAGATGTGCCCCAAACACAAGAATGCCAGGCTGGAAGGCTTCTGCACAAACATCTTTCAGTGAGAAGCAATGATGTGCCTTGCTGTTGCTTTTTTAAAATATATATTTGCACTAGATTTCTAACGGTGTGATATATGTTGTGGCTGAAAATTACTTCACTCAGCCTCACTGTGTGATGGCAAGTTTCTGAACAAAGCTCTACATATTACAGTCCTGGAGACAATCTAACGTTACAGTATGATTCAGAAAGTACGTGGATTTACAGCTCAGGTGAAAATCAAATTCTATGAAAAACACAATAGCTGCAAACAAAACATGACTCTGCTTGGAAGCAAAGTTTGAGAATTTGGAGGCCCAGTTGTTACTATAAATTGACAAAATATTTTGTCTCTTGAATTGCTGAGGGGACAATTTTACTCTGAGTTACAATGTTGTCAGCAGATCATCAGTAAGCTGTTACAAATAATCAGCAGCAGGAAGCAAGCATGAAAGGTGGCAAGGTCTCTTCTGAAGCTTGATAGGCTGGAGAAGTGGATAAACAAAAACTTCATGAAGTTCAACAAGGTGAAGGTCCTGCAGCTTGGGAGGAACAACTCCAGGCACCAGGACATGTTGGGAGCCACCCAGATGGAAAGAAGCTCTGCAGCAAAGGACCTGAGGGTCCTCAAGGACACCAAGCTGAACATGAGCAAGTAACGTACCCTTGCCACTGAGAAGGCTGCATTAAGCAATGTAACACCAGCAGGTCAAGAGAGGTGATCCTGTCCCTCTACTCAGTACTGGTGAGGCCACAGCTGGAGGACTGTGTCAAGCTCTGGGCAGCCCAGTACAAAAGACTTGGACGTACTTGGGAGTCCAATGGAGGGCCACCAAGATGATCAAAGGATTGGAATACAAGCTCCCATGAGGAGAGATTGAGAGCTGAGATTGTTCAGCCTGGAGAAGAGGAGGCTCAGGGTATAGGGGAGAAATCTCATAAATGTGTACAAACACCTGAGTGAAGGGTGCAAAAAGGATCAAGCCAGGTTTTTTTTTTTGGTGGTTCCCAGTCCCAGGACAAGGGGCAACGAGCATAAACTGGAACACAGGATGTTCCATCTGAACATCAGGGTTCTGTGCTTGAATAATCTCGTGAGTTCTCACAGGCGTTGCTGCTGGCTCCAGAAGAACTCAAAAGGGAGCCTACAGTGATGGTTCCTGTACTGTTTTTCCCTGATTTTTCATTCCATATATGGTCTTTCCCAACTGGATAAATACTGTAATTCAGTCAATAGGAGATGGTTGGTCAGACATCTCAGAATGGGAAGGACTTATAAATCTTGATTAGGAAAGTGAACAAAAGGATCACTAAATTCTGAAGAATGAGAACAGGGAATAACAGGGAATAAGGTATTTGTCAGTAGCTCCAAACATGCTGTGTGGCCTGGGCTGCTTCTATCCCAAAACCTTGTGTAATGTAAGCCTTCAGTCCCAGATTTTTTCTTCTGAAGACATGGTGTAGGTTGCCTGGAGGATCCCTATCTCCTGTCTGGAGCTGGCAATGTGGGTCAAGCAAGTCCTCTCTTGAAGGAGTCCATGGGAAAAAAATACAGCTAAAGTTTAGGAAAAAAAATCATTGCATGAAACTTGCTAAATGCTGCTGTCCATCCTCTTTTATTTGAACTCCTCCTCCTTTCCTTTAACCTGACTTCTTCATCCCATTTTCTTTCTTTCTACTTATTAATATTTAGACCATCAATTTCTTTCTGCACACATTTTCACCTTTGCCATATTCTATTATTCCCATTGTACATGCTCCTTCAATTCTACACTTCCTTAAGTGCTTTACTATACATGAAATATGACTCACTTCCACTTGCAGTTGGAACTGGGCTGTGTTATCTTTCTTGAGCCTATGTTTTCTTCAATGTCAGCTTTGGAATCTATTTTTAGGGAGACTTATTTTTAATGTTTTCCTTAAAAAAAAAAAAAGTGAATAGAAAAAAAAGTAATAGTGAATAATTTGGTGGACTGTATATATATATTGATTTGTTGCACCATTCTTAGTTACTTATTGCTTAGACTATCTACACACACAAAAAGTATCTGCTCTCCATTTCAATTTAACCAGATGAAAATAAAAATGCAGAGTACAGAGCCTGAAGATTCATTAAGAATTATATGTGGCTCAGGAACAGTAAGTAACTGACCAAGAAATGGTCAAGAAAGAAGCATACGTAGATACTGAGTAATGTAATAAACCATGCCATTCTCAGTTGTTTTAGTCTGATGTATTTAGCATTGGTAAGGCAGTTTTCACTAACTAAAGGATTTGTTTAATTTGCCTGCCTCTAATCTAGAGAGACTGACAGTCACAAAAATAAACAAATGCCTTTTTCTGCCAGCTTTACACTGCTTGTATTCCTAAAAAATCTAGAATTTAGGAATAGAATCTTAGGGAAGAATTATAAATATCAACTCCATTCACAAATAGCAGAGAGTAAGATTTAAAGAGTAAAGACATATTGCCCTAGGCATCCTTTTTCTAACTTTAAGTTTTTGATTTTTGGTTCAGTGAAAAGGATAACTTTTAATGTTGCAATTAGCTGTGACTACAGTAGGAAATACAGCACGGAGGGGATGTTGTAGAATGTTCTGCAGTTACTTGAGTATTAGCATAATTTTTGTGGTACCCAATTAAAAAATTATACCCATGTATACTCAGATGCCAGTTGTCTTGGTAGCGATCTTGGTAGCCACAGCGCCACCAACTAGCTGCGTAGTTCTTATCTGGTTTACGTGAAAGGAAGGGATTCCTTCCTCTCACTACAAAAATAACACTGTGAATATTATTTGATAACAGTCATGTACTGAGTCAGTTAACTCTTCAAAGGTCAAAGAATAATGGAATTTAGTGCAATTCTTCCTAACCGGGTGGCAGATGTAATGGTTGCGTCTGAAACAGCTGTGGCTGAGTTGAATGATGATTATTTTTCACCTGACGTGAATGAGGCAATTTGAGATCTACAGAGGAAACAGAAAGGGTTTTCGGAACCTGAGTTAATACTCTATTTGTGAAAAACAAACAAAAAACCTTTCAGAAACCTGTAATCACAACAGAGAACCTGGTATTTCAGAAGGAGATTCTTTGGCTGTATTCAGATACATACCACATCGTCTTCTTATTTCAAATGAATATTAAGCGTAAATACTCCTTTGGTAAGCATCAGCACTGTACTCTGTTAATGAATTTAATGACTTTGTTTCAAAATCCCATGAGCAGCTCTTGCCAGCTATGATACAGTCATGGTTTTGTGTCTCCACTTTAATCTTCCTATGTTTTTCCCGTGACGATTGTTTTTATCCGTGCTTGCATGCACTAGAGAATTTACCACTTGGAGTCCAAGTAGGCAAGTGAGCATTTAATGGTGTTAAAGAAATGTTTTCTATTTATTTAACCAGGAAGAAAGAGCCAGAAACTTTTATTGAAAATGTGACCTGAGACCAACCAACACTGTCATGTATCTACAAAAGCTGCCTTTATGTGCATTTGCCCATGTCTCAATGCAGCCACATATAGTTCTCAATTTGCACTGATCCAGCTGGATATGGGGGTGTTGGTGTGATAAATTTCCTTCAATTACTTAGAAATAAGAAGCTTCTTCCTTGCAGCAGAGACATCAATCCTTATTTGTCACCTTCATAAACTGATCACCGCTGCTCCACTGATCTGTTGATTAGTTTCTTTGTCCATAGACAAGAAATGTTGCAAATATTGGTGTTATTATATTATTTCTGGCAACATAAACTTGCTTTTTGGCCTTTCTTTATTCATAAGCCAAGCCTGAAGGTTTAACTGTCAGGGCACTGAGGTGCTGTAGCAATCTGTGGGGAGTCCATGGATGCAGAGTCCCAGATATTTTGCTGGGGGCACAAAGGTTTGCCTTTTGTTTAAAGAAAGCTTTATTGTAAAACTGATTGCTTTGGGAGGAAAAAGACTTAGTCAAATGGTTGTGAGGTCTTATTCAATATTGTCTTCCTTATGACAGAAAAAAAACAAAACACACATAACGAGACTGAGGAAAAGAGCAGACATTGTGCAGGATGCCAGTAGATAGAGCTTATGCTTGATGTTACACATCTGTTTGTGAGAAAGCTCAGGCACAGACTGTGGATCTTACTGGCTAGTCTGAGATCTGACAAAACTGTATCACCTCTAGCTGCGACAATGGGGTGATGGTTGGCTGCCTTTTGTTCTACAGCCCTACTACAAAAGCACATATTTTTTTGCCAGTTAAACCAGGAGCCTTTTTACCAAGAGAGCAGGGTGAGACAACCAGGCTGGAGGGTGACAAGAACCATAGTTTCCTCTTTCCATGTAGCGTTCAGGATGTGACTGAGCTGGTGGGAGAGGTGGAACCCCCTGTCTTGTTCTTGCTCAGTGTGTTTTTCAGAACTGGGGCAATTAGAAGGATCAGCAGTACCCTGGTGGATACTGAAGTCCTAATTAATAACAAAGAGAGGAAATTCTACTTTTCTCTCTCTCTTTCATGGACTGATTTTTCCCCAAAATCTCTTTTTCCAAGGGCCTGAAAAGAGAGAATCAGACAGAAGTAACCAGTTCTGGTCCATCCATGTGTCTGTACTTTGCAGACAATGACGTGGATCTGCTCACTCCCAGTTCCATTCTGCCTTTGTTGAGGAGGCATAAACTCAACACAGCAGGGTCACCAGAACCTCTTGTTTCCAGATAACTCATTTTTTATCCGTGTTAACTTTTCAGTTGACAATTTATTTAGCAGCCTGAGCTGGCCTTAATGCAACTGACATTTCCAACTTAGTGTAATCTTAGTGAAAAATGACACAACACAAAGTTGGCTACCTTTTTTGCAAGACTGGACTTTTGACTACAGTCAAAATTCTAATGAGAGTGTTGCTTCATTCCCAGTAGGAGAGGCCAGCCAGTTCCTGCATCATCACTGCATAATAAAATCACCAGTTTACTCCCAAACTGACTGCCAACACCGTTATCTGTGCACACCACAAGCCTCTGTTTTCTCAGCTGCAAACTCTTGAGTTCAAAAAAAAAATACCTTAAGCTGTTGCTCAGGGTTTGTGTTTGGGGGTTGTTGGTTTTTTGTTGTTGTTGGTTTTTTTTTTTTTGTATATTTTTTGTATATTTTTCTTTCTCTCTGAGAAAAAATAGTCACACTATTTTCAAGGAAGCAAAGAGTCTTTGAAGTGGAAATGGTGCATCTTCTCTAAAATTCCTGTACAGAAAGAATGAATTGTCAGGAATGGGAAATAGAGGGAACTACACCATACGATTGCAGAAAATGACACATGATGAATATGCCAATACTTCATATGCCCTTGGGGAAGAAAAACAAACAATCTTGCTTCACTGGGCTGATAACTGATTCTATATTTATGGAATTACATTTTTCAAAGGTGGAAATACGCTGTTTGAAAAGAAAGATCATACAGTATGTATAGACACAACTCATGCTAAAAAGAAATATTTTATTGCCTCTCTAGAATAGCTTGTCTTTACCTGGAACACCAGTTTACTTTTTTGTAATATGTCATGTAAAATATAGTTACACAGTTTAAAGAAATAAGGGTCTCAAGCGTGCAGTTGCTGTTCTGTACTACTTCTATCACTTCCAGCTGATACACTGTACTATAACACAATCTCATGTCATCTGAATCAAGTGTCAACTGTATGTTGCAGAGGTTCACAATGTGTCAAATACCTGTGTCAGTAGCCAGTCCTGCTCTCACAGCAGGTGAAAAGCACCTTGCGTGCTCTCTTCCAGGGGAGTAGGATTGAACTGGTCCAGGGGTGGCAGTTACCACTCACAAATAAATACTGTGTCTATGGCTCTTTGGGATGGTGAGCAGCACTGAAATAGCTATTAGCCATATTACTGAATTTTTTTGTTCATCTGCAATCACCTCCTTGGGCCCCTGCCCAGCATCTTAGTAAAAACCTCAGCTCCCTTGCCACCTTTAAAGAAACAAACCATAAATGGTTTCCATATTTTTTGTGGCTTTAATACAGTCAACATTTAGTTCTGCATCAGTGGTAGGGGGGAGGTTTAGCATCTCATGACTTGGCAGAACCTGTGACAGAAATAGAGCAAAAAAAAAAAAAAAAATTGCATGAATAGTTTATTCACTGAAGAAAGGCAATTTTGGGTGACTGGAACAACTTGTGAATTCCTGGTGACTTTGGTGGATAGTTTCTGATGGAATTTGAATAATGGAGAGAGGGCGTAAGGTTTATTTCAAGATTTTTACATTAAATATTTCTTGCTTGTTTATGATTTTGTTTTCAAAATTTTCCACATTTCATTTCAAAATGGAAGATGAGGTAGATGTTTCTGATTAAAAAAAAAGAATTGAACAAAATATTATATTCAATTAAAAAACAGAGTTGTTTTGTTAAAATAATTGGGAGAAGAGTGTTTCACATCCACTAATTATTGCCATTTTTTCATTCATCCAACAAGCCAAACAGACGACTTCTGTGAGCATCTCTGACCAGGCATTTTACTCTTAGGGTAGTAGCTGGCTTCCTGAGTGGGACATCTGGGACTTGATTTTAATCCCATTTTGCATAAGCAAAAAGAAAAAGACGCAATAGAAAAAACAAGTGATGCAAAACCCAATTGCTGACCACCCTTTGACTGACACTCATCCAGTCCCTGGGCAATGGGAGCCTTACGGACTCCTCCCTTAGCATTTATTTCTGAGCATAATACCATACAGTACAGAATGTCCCTTTGGCCAGCTTGGGTCAGCTGTGCTGGCGCTATCCCCTCCTAACTTTTGATCACCACCAGCCTCCTCACTGGCAGGGCAATGTGAGAAGCTTAAAAGTCCTTGACTCAGTGTAAGCACTGCTCAGTAATAATGAAAGCGTCAGTGTGTTATCAATACTTTTCACAGTTCTGAAATATAGCACCATGCAAGCTACTGTGAAGAAAATTAACTCTATCCCAGCCAGAGTCAGCACAGACACCTACAATTTCCACAGGGTTCATTCATTGGTGAACCTGTTAAAACCAGGCCCAGAGTATGAGTACTCATTTTCCATCAACAAAACAATAGTTCTGATAGCTGAAACTTTCTCATTACAAAGTACGTAAGTGAAAGAATGTGAATGCTGAAGTCTCGGAGATGAAAACAAACATTTACCACAGTCTCAGTTTGAGAGATGACAGCTTTTATTATCATTCTCTCCTCTTCCGTTCCCCTCACTGATCATCTGGGGTCTCTGCAATATTCCTTTCTGCAGTAAAACCTGTTGTTATTTGGTTGTTGATTAGTGTGTTGTAGTGGGTGTAAGCACCACAGGTGCGTGCAAGCATCACAAAGATGGCCTCATCCTCTCCCTGCTACTGATCTGCTCTCGCTTTCTGCCTTACTTTTGATGAAGTAGAAGGGGCCAAGGAGCTTCTGCAGCTCATGTACTCACTTCCAAGCCCAGGCAGAGCTCCAATTCCTAACTCAAGGTACTCTCTGAGTTGGAGCCAAAGACTGAGCAAGCCGAGGCAAGAAAAATTGGCTTAGTTTCTATCACTCTGAACACACAGTTGTTCCACAGAGAAGGTAAATAAAGGAAGGCATATTATTTTGACCTAGAGGACTTTTCCTGGATTTCCAGGGATGCCTGTGTATCACTGAATGTAGAAGAGGGAGATCCCAGCAGCTAACACTGGTACTGATTTTCTGTCCTCTTACTGTCCTCTGGAAACCTATGCCTTTGAGAACAGATCTGAAAGGCAGCTGTGATGGGTAGTTGCCTCATTTGTCTTGCTTGAATGCTTCATGAAGGTTTTCTTACAAGGAGGTCATCATAACCCGTTGATTTTAAAGTTGGTAGAACTCTCTTATCCTATACTATTCACTAAGCTAGAAAGACTTGCTGATCTGATCAGACAAGGTATTGCATGGTGATTATGACCCTTTAAATTTGCAGGGTGTGAAGGATAATCAACTGGAAAGCATTGCAGTGACAGAATAGTACAAAATTCCTGAAAGTTTAGGACTGGAAAAGTACTTTGCATTTTCTGAAATGAATTTGTTTTAGCATGATGATATCTCATGGTAGTGAAACAGTGAAACAAAAAGAAGATACAGACAACATATTCTTCATTTAGAAACGTTTCTGGCTGTAAAATATGGCAAAAACAGGGCTGGTGCTTCCAGCTTCAGCTATATTAAGCTGACATGCTGGAAGGAGCTATCGATTTATTTATCAATTCAAGTTTTATGATAACATAATTTCATATAAGTGCTTCAGTTTGAAAAATTAAAATGAAATCAAGTGCAACATCAGTGTCTAGTAATGGAAGGAATTTTTACTTAACTCTTGTTTCAGTTTTTATTTAAAACATTACTTTCTTCTCTTTCTACATCTCTAATCTGAAAACTTATTTGACTCTTTTTCCCAATAATTTCTTCTAATGCATAGGAGAAATTTATTTCAAAATTGTACATTTCCCAGTAGCGAAAAAGTTTTCTTATTTGAAAAATCACAGAATCGTCTGAGTTGAGAGGGACATTGAAAGGCCATCTAAGTCAATTCCCCTGCAATGAACAGGGACTCCTACAGCTACATCAGGGTGCTCAGAGCCCCATCCAGCCTGACCTTGGATGTCTCCAGGGATGGGGCTTCCACCACATCTCTGGGCAACCTGTGCCAGTGCCTCACCACTCTTACTGTAAAAAACTTCTTCCTTATATCCAATCTGAATCCCACCTCTTTTAGTTTGAAATCATTTCCCCTTGTCCTGTCACAACAGACCCCGCTGAAGAGTCTGTCTCCTTCTTTCTTGTAGCCCCTCTTTAGATACTGAAAGGCCACTCTCAGGTCTCCCTGGAGCCTTCTCTTCTCCAGACTGAACAGCCCCAGCTCTCTCAGCCTGTCCTTGCAGGAGAGGTGCTCCATCCCTTGGATCATTTTTGTGGCCTTCCTCTGGACACACTCCAACAGGTCTATGTTTCTCCTGTACTGAGGACTCCACATCTGGATGCCATACTCCAGGTGTGGCCTCACTAGCGCAGACTAGATGGGCAGGATCACTTCCCTTGGCTTGCTGGCCACGATTCTTTTGATGCAGCCCAGGATATGGGTGGCTTTCTCATCTGTGAGGGTGCATTGCTTGCTCATGTCCAGCTTCCCATCCACCCAAGTCCTTTTCAGCAGGGATGTACTCAATCCTTTAATCCCCCAACTTGTGCAGATAGTGAGAGTTGCTGTGACCCAGGGGCAAGACTTTGCACTTGGCTTTGTTGAACCTCATGAAGTTCACCTGGGCTCACTGCTCAAGTCTGTCTGGGTCTCTCTGAATGGCATCCCATTCCTCTGGTGTGTCGACTACACCACACAGCTTGGTGTCACTCACAAACCTGCTGAGGGTGCACTCGATCCCACTGTCAATGTCATTGCCTTGTAAAAAATAGAGGACTTGGTCTTCATATCACATCTCAAAGATTCTTTTCCTGAGATCCTATCTAACAAAATAAGTGAAAATGTGATTCTTTTCATATTCTGAGCACTTTACACTGATTAGTGAATTTATTTTCAAAGTGTAGAACACTAGGAGAGAATGGAAGTGTCTTTATTCCTGTCTTACACCTGTTAGATTGGATCAAAGAGATAAAGCAATTGTCTCTAGAGGCTTCTGCTGTAGCAGAAATAGAGCTCACATTTGGGTTGACTCACAAATGTCAACAAATGACAGATGCTGAATTGCAGGACCCATGACCATGTTTTCCCTCAGCTTCTCTCCTCAAAAGAGTGCTTCAATCTGGTTTTGACACATGGCTATATTTGGAAAGATATTGAAAAACTGTGAGAGATTCACAGTGTTACAATTAAAGGTCCTGGAAGAGTGAAAGATTTAATATTTACAAGACCTTCACGAACAATGTAATCCTCCTTTGACTTTCTTTTCCAGGAACTTCATTGAGGTCATTGGTGATGCAGCAGTGCTGTACAGAGCACCAACGGTTCTTTTATTTACACAGTGGTCATGGCAGAATAAGAAATGGGGAAAAACATGAAGGGGAAGGAGTCTCTTTGTCACATTTACTGTGCTCAGTCTTATCATGCTTGGCTCATGATGCAGACAGATTCACTCTGAAAAATTTCCTTCAACATCTGACCCTAAAATATTTAGAGCAACTGAATAATTGAAATAATTTGTTTTTATTAGTAGGAGCCATTAAATCCCTAACCACATCTTCCTCAAATAAATAAATAAATAAATAAATAAATAAATAAATAAATAAATAAATAAAAGAAAAACAAAAATAAATAGAGGAGCTATTTAAAGAAAGAAAAGGGCAAGGAAGTCTTAATGTACTTTCTGAACATGATAATGCTGAATGACACCAATTTTGAAAACAACCACTTCTAAAATTACTGCAAAGTAAACGGAGCCAGTGTACTATCAGGGTTACATCAAGATACTACCTGACAGAAACTATTCAAGGTTTTTCTTACCGTTGTAGTTCTGTATCAAGCAGATAGTTAAGGAAGCTGGAGAGACAGTATTGTTCGATGTAGTCCTTGCTGAAGCAAATGATGTTAGCCTTTTCCTTGGGCAGACATATGAGTTTTCAAGTTAGACTCTAATCTGGGAAAAATTATAGCTGCTAACAGTGTGCTAACTCTCTTTGGACTTGCTGGAAGAACCTGCCAAAGCAATGAAAGTGCCTGTGATACCACAAAGCACTTGGCTGTGCAGACCCAGCTCCTAAGACTGTGTCACTCAGCAGTATTTTTAACTGAAAATTAGATGTGAAAAGTTCCCTCTACAGTGCAAAGGAGAAATAAGCATCTAGGAGTGAGTTATACTGCAGAGCCTGCTGAGTGGATTTTCCTGTGGAGATAAGTGGGAAATGCTGAGGAGCTCCCAGAAAAGGGCATTTCATTCATGTGTGAGATGCCACAGTGAGAAGCTGCAGCATCTGGTAGGCAAGTGGTTACAGCATTCACCTGGAGCGCACAGATCAAATTCACAACCTTTCTGAGCTCATATCCCTGAGGAAATTGTTCAGCCACCATGAAATTCTCTGTGATAGGGCCCTCTCGGTCTCTGCATGTGTTTGGGACACAGAGATAAAGAATGAATTAATGTTACAGAGGTTAAGATTCACATCTGGGAAGAGAAAGCTGTTTCCAGTCCCTAAACCAATGTGTTTCCATGTGTTCTCATACAAAGTGGAGCAGCTTCAGCAGGGATGGCTGGGAGAAGACACTTCAGAGCAGCCTGTGGTCTGGTGGCTGTGGCCCTTTCCTGATGGGAGGAAGACAGATGACATTCAGCTAGAGCAGAGAGAGACCCTGAAGCCTACAGATTTTTTACTTTGTGCATGTTTCAGATAGTGCTGATTCTAAATCTGGTCACCCACTTTAATGCTACTCTGCAAATGTGTACCAGAGGAGGACTTCCTAGATGTAAAATATCCACACAGTTTTCCAGGCACAGGAATGGCTGCAAATAAGTCTTGCTTCAGAATGTTGCATAGACTTCTAGGCTTTTAGCAGCAGAATTTTGGACATAACAAAGAGACACAGATAAAATTATATAAAATTATTTGAACTGACAGAGTTAGATGTCACTTATTCTAGGATTTTGCACACTTTTATTTTTATAGTGTTGTTGAAAACAATTTCATTGTTTGCTCACTTAAAGCTGTTCTGTGGTGCAGCAGCAACTAAACAATAAAACAAGCTACATACCTGCAAAGTATACTTTCATTCCAGCCCAGCAGCCTGGAGTTAAAATAATCCATCTAGCTCAGTGATGCGGATGCCATTTAACACAGTGCTGTGTCAGTGGCTGGAAGTCTAACTCAGTTTTCCTTTATTATTTTGCTATCACTGCTATGAGCCCACTAGGACGGGATTTGCACAGTCACAAATGCTGATTCTGGTAGTTTCAGCTCCCTGCATTGTGTTGTTTCTGGCAGCACAGTCCAGCTGTTTATGCATGTCTATTATGTCTCCTCAGGGCGTTTGTAAAGGAAAACAAGCTGCCCCTTCAAGGAAGGTAACAAACAGCCTAAACTTGGCTCCACTTTACAGAAATTACAGTGAGCTGATTCCTACTGAGCTTCAGCCTGTGGCACAGAATGTCTTGGATATTGCAGAGTTTTCACTGGGTTTTGCAGCTGCTCAGTGAAGAAGTAACTTGTAAGATTTTTCTACGCTTGTGAGAGAGAACTGCATGCCTGCGGTGAATCTAATTGAAAGGCATAGATCCATAGTATCACCTTCACCTGCTAAATGCTCCTCTTTATCTCAGCCTGGGCATGTATGTGGTTCTGTGAACCTTGCAGCGAGCACCAACCACAGTGTGGAGATGGACTGCAATCTCGGCAGCAGCGTTTGCTTCCCTAGTGCAGGTTGAGTAGCAATTCTTGACTTCTCTGAAATATCCTGTTCAGTGTTCAGGATCTGCAAAATGGAGCTCTGTATCTTTCCTGCAAGGTTTTAAATGTTAGTTCCTCCTCTCATATTGCTTGCTGGTGCACATAGTGCAGTGGATTTCATTATGTGTTAACAAAAAGTGTTCTGCAGGATTTAAAAATATAATGCTATTCAAGCACATGGGAATCATGAGCAAAATAGGTGTACTTCTCTTAATCATTAAAGGTAGCCATGAGCATGAAAGCAAGACCATTCTTAATAGTGTGTGCAAAACATCCTAGGGTTAGAGGGGAGTCTCCTCCAGTGGAGACTGTGTCTACTAAATATTGGACTTGAAGGCTCAGAACACATTGTTCTCTTCTATCCTTTCTAACTCCTGTGTATACTGACTGCACTGAACTGTTTACTCTGCAGGGTACTATTCTGACATTATATACCTCTTGATTATAATTTTTCAGAGTTTGGGTACAGTCCGTCTTTCTTATCTTAATTCAGTAGTGTGATTGTGTCATTTGAGATGCTGTTGGGTACGTAAACCATCTCCAGAGGACCGGCTTGTATGATGATGGAGATTTGCACTCCGTGAATTAGGAAGTGATAGCTCAGTTCCTGATGGCAGTGTGTGATGCTTTTATTTAGACAACTGCATAAAGTCCCCCACATCTATGCTGAGATCATGAAGTTCTAAGCTCCTATATACAGACCTGAAGACAAAAAAGTGCTACTAGGTGTTAGTCATCTCATCCTAAAGTAGACATCTAATACAGCTCAGAGGTATTGCATCCTAGAAATGCCTACTAATCTTCATTCCTTGATTTATTTATATCAAAGGAGTTTAGGCATCTAGCTCACATGTACTTCACAGACACAAAAGTCAGATAATTATGATTCCACCCTGGATAGAACACCTGATAAACAGAAGAGATATCCTGCTGTTTCCTAATCATAAGAACTTTGCTTAAAAACTGCACAACTACAAAGAAAGACAGAGACCAAACGTAGCTGTGGAGGCCAACGTACCTTTGATATGGATAGTGTGCGGCTCATTAATTGGCTGATATTTGGCCTGCTGTGTGAGTAATGTGATAAAAATCTTGTGGCATTACAGTGTTTAATACATCTGATTTTATTGTGGACAACTCAAATCAGAACAGGCTTTTAGTAGAACAAAGACATCTAGTATTTGGACATTTCTACTAGATAATGTCTGTGAAGATTTATTTTTACTTATAGAGCTGTTGGATAAAGATCAAGTGATGGTGACTGAGTATTTAATAACACATATATTGGTGAAGTTAGATCAATCATTAGGATATAGTATCCTGAGTTTACTTTCAGGTTATGGATAGCAAACGTAGCTAATTAATGAATACACTACTTGTTTCATGAAAGAGGGAAAAAAAAAGTGATAAATATAACTTTTCTAGCATGGTTTTTCAATAGATTTTATATTCATATTCTTTCTGATATACTGGGATTTTGAGTATATAAGAGGAATTTTGTTTTGTTAGACAAATCCTGATTCTCTTGCTCAAGGCAGTCGCTCATTTATGAATTCTTTGTACATGTGAGCACACGCTTCCATGAATAGTTGGATAATTTTATTTTTTTACAAGCCAATAAGACAACAAACCAAAAAAAAGAAAAGAAACCAAAACAAAAAAAACCTACATCATCGAATAATTGAAACTCATGCTGTGCAGAAATGTGCTTACTTTTTCATGTCAGCTTATGAAGAAGTTTGGAATACAGTATGCTGTGTTCTTTTTCTTTCTAGGTCTCCTACGTAAAAGCTATTGACATCTGGATGGCCGTGTGCCTTCTCTTTGTCTTTGCTGCATTACTGGAATATGCAGCAGTCAATTTTGTTTCACGGCAGCACAAGGAGTTTCTGAGGCTTCGAAGAAGGCAAAGAAGACAAAACAAGGTATAGTTGCCCTTTACTTGAGGTGCCCAACTTCATCCTGACAGCATACTTGACATACAGGTTGATTTCTCACCTCAGTTCTTGCCCTTGATGGAGAGTCTCATTCTAATGTTGCCTTTTTCATGATTTACTTTTTGAGAAAATCTTGAGTAAAAAATTATCTGCTGGCTTTATTTGCAGTTCAAAAAGATATCAGTAAATGCCAATAGACTGATCATTGATTCCAAGAATTTTATTCTCTTCTTAAAATTGCTGAAGCAGCTGTGCCTTTATCCATAAATTTATTAGTTATTTAGGCTAGACTGACCTCAGATTTTCTTCTAATCCCCAAATATTATGTTATTATATGGCACCAGCTAGCAGATAAGGAACAGCTGGACACAATGATATAGACTGCATACTAACATTATTATTTCCCTGAATTCATCCAGACATGCTAACACAAGCATATGTTTAAGACCTGTCTTTTCTAGGGTCTTTTATTGATAAAATTAGAGATTCTTTGACATAGCCCCCTGTGATCATCAGTTGTGTCCTCACTTCTAAACCACCAGTGACCGGAGTATTTCCCGGCTGAAACCAGTAAACATGACCACTGGGAAAAAGAAAAGGATTAGGACAGTTTCACATTTTGTTACTGATACTAACTTTAATTTTTTAACAAAGGAACATTTTGTGAGTATTAGGCATATATGATTTTATACCAGTAACTGAAATGTAGAAGAGAGGCTTGTTTTTAATGTAGATGTCAGTCTGGAAATAGTTTTAGGAAGTCTGTCAATATTTCCTGATTGTTTTATTTGCTAAATGAAAAGGCAAGAATAGATATTAAACTGAATTTTAGTCAATTTATCATCAATTCGCATAACTGTAGCATCTATATCCTTCCTGTATTTGTTTCACTGGAACTCAGCAGAAACATTTAGGTTTGCATCTCTGCAAAAACATTTGCTAGGCAAAGTAAATATTCACTCAAGTCACATGAGGGTTTCAAGCTGCTAATAATGGTTTCCTTACTTGAGGAATAACAAGAATGGCATAGGGCATTTGTGTTTTGACAGGTCTGTCTAATAATTATTCCACAGCTAATGGAATATTTGATGGATGCTCTGGGAAGCAATCCAGTATTGTCCTCTGGTTTAATGCTGTTGTCAGATGAATTGAGATTCTCATTCAGATTCTGAGAGGAAACAGAAATGCTTGCCCATCTACAGGCACACACAGCAGATACGCTGCCACCAGAAACCTTTGTTTCCAGTAACAACATTGCAACAGCAGAAGCTGCTGTATGGAGTCTGTAATTTCAGTTTTGGGTATGATGTCTTCTTCAGTGGTGAACTAGTTGCCAAGAAGCCACTCCTGGCAAGTAATAGTATGGCAGTGATGTCACTTGAAAATTAGGAGATTTTGGTTATGGAAGTGATCATTTACCTGCTGTCAGAATGGTTACTTTAGTGACTATTAAGGGAAAGGTACTTGAGACCTAATCATCAGAAGAAACCACTTAAGCAAGTAAGTCAGTTGATTCTACACAAAATGAGCAATTCCCTAATTAAACACTGCATAATACTCTGTTGGTGTAAGAGACACTTATCCATTTGCACAGGGTTTCTATTATTTTTCCTATGAATTTGGTTGCACAAATTTCAAAATAGAGAATGATGACACTGAGGCCAACTCTTTATGAGGCATTTTCTGTATCTCTTTACTTGAGTTTGTACCTCACGTTTTTCTCTGTTTTGCCTTGAAAGTGGTTCACATTGTTTTGCATGATGGTCTTCTCTAACTGAGCCATTCTTCTCTTTGCGTGTTATGTATGTGTTGTTGTGTTGCCATTGTGCTGTTCTCATTCTTGCTGCTGCTATGTATGCTGACACTCTGGGGACAGGCACAGACTATGACTGTTGGGAATGAAAGCATCGATTCCGTGAGGCGTGTGAATGGCTTGCAGAGAAAAGAGTCGTCAGCTTTCGGGACAGTGAATCAGATCGGCAATTCAAGTTTGAGGGTAAAACTGTAGTGAGGAAGAGAAAGCAAGAGAGAGACTTAGTATGTACAAAGATGTCATAAATCAGCAGAATGTATGATTTTCATGGCATCGCTAGTAGCCTCTTGCATTCTCTTTGCTAAATATCCCCACAAAATATAGAGTACTGTCCCCAGCATGAACAGCAGTTTCATGTTGCACGTTCTTGTGGCCCTTCCTTATGCTTTTTTCCATGGTTGGATTGTGCTATCCCTTCTCCAAAGAAATTTCTAAGGAAATTGTATGTGTATTCTGTACCCTGGCCCTGTACATATATATGGGGGAGGATGGGAGTTAGGGGATCGAGTGTGGTGCAGGAGCATGGGAAGTGCTTTGACATAGAAAATCCCACACTGTGTCATCCTTCAGATGACTGCATTCCAAATAAACTAGATACGTATAATGAAATGCATTTTACTGGTATGGTATTTATTCCTGAACTGTCAACTTGTGGTGTTTCTTCTTGTCATGTCCTAAGCGTTGTTTAGTGAAGTATGAATGTCTGTGAAGAAAGAAAAAATGTATTTCATTGGTTTCTTTCTACTTGTTTTGAGAAGAGCCATGGGGCTGAAATATTTTACACAGTGTGATGTGTAGTAGATCTGAAGCAATATGATAGCAGCTGATAGATCCAGATTACAGGTGAGTTGTGGAAGTAATAAAATCAGTGATGGGGAGAGAAACAAGCTTAGTGTTCAGCTCACTGCTTGCTACTAGTGGCTGAGAAATGAAATCCGTTCGTTCAAATAAAAGAGGACTAGAATTTATATTTTTCGCGACCTGGTTTTCCAAAATAAAAACATCATTACCCAAATAGCTTTTGAGCTGTAATAGGCCTCTTACTTTGATCAAAAGTAAAGTTAAGTGATTATAAGATGTAGATGATTTTAGTGGATTTTGTTCACTGCAAGGGGAATTACTAGCTTTCAAAATCAAGCAAAAAACACAGATACTGTTACACTGAAAAATTATGTTAGAGAGCTTGCAACGCAATAAATTGTTCACTTAAAGAACAACAATAGCAAACAGTAGAAGAGAATCTTCACTTCTGCATTCTTTTTACTTTAGAAATAATTGCATTTACCCATACACAAAAATGAACATAAGCACAAAAGTTTTAGGGATATAACCAATATTACTATACTGCCACTGGAAAGCTGATCTCATAACTGTACAAAAACAGTCCAAAGACTCACTGCTGTCTGTCTTATCAGTCACGTAGTGCTAGTAGTCCAGATAGGTTCATCTCTAACCGGCTACTCTCTGCCTGCGGAAAACTTGCAGAAATATCTCTTCTGCTTCTGAATATCGTGTCTCACACAGATCCAGGAGTGTACAAAGAGGGACCATGTCTCTGTAGTATTTTTGCTGCAAAATCTGAGAGCTGGAGCTGTGTTGGAGTTGATTTCTCCTAGAGAACTCCTACCACAAAAGTGACTTTCTCTAGTGAGGTGAAGGTTTCTGGAGCAGTGCTGTCATAGCTGAAGCTTGGTGGTACTTTTCTGTTCAAGAGAAGAACATTTATCTGCAGAAGGGAATATAGCCTGTGGTACCACAAGAAACCTCACAAGCAGGGTGTGTGGCTCACTGAGTTATTGCTCACCAAGCTAAGGGCTTATGCTTAATGCAAAACTAAAAGTCACAGGGAAACGACTGTGACATAGTCAAGAAGAGACAATGGAAAAGAGAGGTGGTTTACTACTTATACTGCATTATTCAGAGGTAATTTGAAGTAACAGACACCAAGCCATGCCAGATCAGGATTCCTGGATTAAGCAAATTGATCCTCAGAACTGTTCTCAGTTTTGTAAGCCTACATCCCTGCTTTCATTGCTGTTACTTCTGTGTTGTGTTCCCCATAGTGGTGTGACCTTCTGAACATTGTATGAAAGCACAAGAAATCTGAAACTATCAGAAGGAAGGTTTCTGTTTCTCCAGGAAAGTTTAGGTTGTACTGCTGACTGTCCAGAACTTGTAATTACAGCTGAACAATTGACCTGTCCCTGTGTTAGAAACAACTGAACTAACAGGACCTGTTGACACCTTCCATAAGGAATGAAACTCTACATCCTCAGCTACGCAACCCTTCAGCCTGTCTGCATACTCCACACAGTTTCTGTTGGAGGAAATATTCAGTGCTTGTCCTAAAGGTTTGTGTAGTCTTCCCGCTCACAACGAAATGTGGCCAACAGTAGCCATATCCCACTGCTGACAGAAATGGTTGTTTATTTGCTGTACTATATGATAGTACTTTTTGCATAGGGAGAGTACAGGCTGCAAAAGCTGTGAGTCTGATGGCATGCAGGATGTAATACAGTTTCATTGTATTGAAGTCTAAATTTGCTTAGTGCCAGATCACCTGAAGGAAAACAATTTCTTTTTAAAATATTATTTGTAATAATCACAGAAGATTTGGTTGCTTTTCAAAATGAAGGGTTTCCAGGGAAGCAGAGCTCTGTTTACACGGGCTCAACCATCTCTTTTGGAAAACAGTAATTATTATGTTATACGATCAGTAGTCAAAATGAGCTACAGTACACTAGCATTCATACCAGTGTCTCAAAGATGATTTCATAAACTACACCATGACCAAGAGCAGGGGTTAAGTTTGGGACTGTTAGTGTTAAAAGCAATACTTTGCAGCTTGAACAAAAAATTGTGCAGCTGGAGGCTGTGACAGAATTTAATCTCATATGTAGGGAACATGGAGCAATACAAATAACAGTGCTGCAACCAGGGGGGCTCAGATGCATGCAGATTAGCAGAGGGAGGCACAAATGGTGTTTTCAAATGACAGAGTTGGGACTGAGACTCAGTGATTACAGCAGCAAAGGTTAACTCTGCTAAGCAAAGGAGGCAGCACCCGGCCGAGTGATTGAGAGAACTGCTGATCTCTGGATAGAGCTGCCCATGGGCAGGCAGGTACCCACCAAAAAAATACTGCCACGTCAAGGTGGTCAAATATTTCCATCTTCAAAAAGGAGAAGAAATACATAATGAACAATAGTGATTTTCAAAGCCCGTCTGCGGTTTTAATCGCACCAAAATCCCTCTGTCAGAACCCCAGACAATTTTCTATTTCCTAGACCTGTCAGCTGAAAAAAAATCACAGCCTGCCTTTGCCTTTAAAACACTCGGTACTACTGTCCCCAGTGGAAATTTTTGTCCGCTAGCATCTGTGCGTACAGCACTCGGTGGGATAACGTGCAGGGCGTGCGTTATGTAAGATGCCGCATCATGTGAATAATGGAAGTGCTCAAGGAAAGCCCTTCTTGCTGAGCTATTTTTGGTGCACGCAGAGCGAGCTCTAACACATGAGCTTCATTGTGAAAAATAGGAATCCGAGCCTGAATGGCTTTCTCTCTCTCTGACATCTTGCTTACTTAGCGGATTAAAGAGTGGGTAGCTTCTGCTGTAGACAAACACCCTCAAGATATTACAGTTACTTTTCTTTCTCCAGGGCAATTGCATTAGCGCTTTAATGTAAATGCACATAAAAAATCCAGCAGAAGGTAAATAAACCGAAATGATAATTTAGCTTGAAGAAGTAGTCTGTACAACTGCACCCAACCAGTTAAATAATAGGCGCAATACATTTCAACATGTTGCCGTGTCACCTTGCAGCTTCATCTAAATGTCCTTGTTTGCCTTTTTACTGTGAGCATGAATAGGCTAGCAATGGCCCTAGTTAACATCAGTCTAAGTATCTTTATTATTTATTGAATGGCATCGCTGTAGGGAGTTCAAGCATTTAAACAAAAGTATCATTTTGAACTAGAACACTTTGATAGAAATCCTTAGTCTGGCTCTAGGCATAAGCCAAAAGACTGATGTAACAGTGAGTCCTAAAATGAAGAGTAATCTGTAGGGAAAGAATGTGTTCAGCCATCGGGGTGGAATCCACAGTGGAATCAGCAGGACAGACTAAGCTTACTGGAAATGCAAATTTTCCAGTAAAAAACAAGCATAGGCAAAGAGACAAAGTGGAAGAGAGAACTTTGTTTTTTTTGGTAAGGGACTGTTTATATATGTTGTTGTGAAAAATGGAATTCAAGTTTTTCTTACAATAGTGTAGAAGGAGGGAATCTAGGAAAACTCATCACAAGCAAGTACTTGTGATTAATGGGTAATATAGCTTTAGATGATATATGATGATGAACAGTGTTTTTTTTTTTCACTTGAAACTAAGACACAGAAGGAAGAAAGGACAGTCATATTTTCAAGGAGAGAACTCTGAGACCCTAATAAAAATACTGGGTGCATTAAGTATTCTATAATTAAAGGCAGACTAGAGGTAGTGGACACCAGATAAGTGGAGAACCGATGGGGAGTTGGTAAGACTGCAAAACAGTGAACCTTATTATCTACTGAAATGATCAGAATGGGGCAGCACAGAGTATCCTGTGGGAGAAAGGGAAAGATAATCACACTGTAGGGACCAGGTGCTGCTCCAAAACAGCAGCCAGGATATCATGCACCATAAAGACTTACATTGACCAGCCTGGAAGTACATGATTCCTTAATATTAAGACATGAATAGGATGTAAGGGTCAGAGAACTAAGTTTAAAGGGGCTGCAGAATAATAAAGCCACAAGATTTCAGATCTGGAACTATGAGATAGCTGTATGCTGTGCCACCTGGGACAGATAAGACTAGAGAAGCCTGAAGTTATACCTGATAGAGTTTTACTGTTTGCTCGGTAGTGTTACTCTTGCTTTAGAAGCTCCTAGTCCTCTCTTGTACATACCCAGCATGCAGTGGCTGAAAGGATCAGCTTGGAACTGACAAGCCTTGGGGACTGAAGTTTGCAATTCACTGGAGTGAGTTTGTCCTGGTAGTTACTCAAGAACAGCTGGAAATATGCCAGAAAAGAACTCTGCAGTTTTCCAGCTCATGAAAGGTACTCCCCAGCTGGGTGCAAATGTCTCATTTTTTATTATACCTAGGGGAGAGTGCAAACCAAAAATAGGGCAGAGGAAGCTAAAAAGAGCTAGGAATCAGTGTTCTTATTTTTGAGGCTTTAAAGCAACAGGAAGTATTTTTTCAAGAACCACCTGACATGGGCACAAATTTGTGTTTTCTGAATTATTTTAGATACAGTGATTCTTTCATTGGATATGTTCTGGCCTACCTTATTTCATGAAAAATTCTGTGAAAAAAATGTTGAATAAACATCTGACGATCAAAACTGAAGAAGACTTCAGGAGGAGTACACTTAACCTAAACTGTCCCTTCCTAAGACTCCATAAAGACGGTAAAAAACCACTGTAGTCCCAAGATTTTGGTCATGAAAAGTGGTTTCCCAACATGGGGGCAAACTTTGTCCCACATTGGCGGCTTCGTTCATCCCCCATAGGTAGCTTATATATAGTCTTTTCCTGCCCAGAATCTGGACCCAACAGGGCCCTGATCTCAGGGTTTCTCACTGCAGGTATGATCAGTTCTTCTTACCAAGGGAAGGGTAAAGATATCAGGCAGGGGACAAACTTCTAATCTCATGCTGATCACAACACTTTATATCAGTTCTGAACTCCATCCTAAGTTTTATATTCCACAGAAGAGAATTTCAACATGAATAAATTAGGGTTTCTGGAAGAGAATGAAAGGGCATTCTTTTACAGCCAAACACAATATTGGCTAAGAATATCGGCATTGCTGTATCAGTGTATTTCCAGCCTAACTTGCAATCGTGCTTGCTCTGTGCATCTCCAGAGCATAGCACACTAGTTGTATCAAATTACACGGTAAATTGGTGAGATGGGCAAGTGTTCAGTAGGATCCATGAAACGTGTATTTACATCTGACCCAATTAATCCCATTCTCCACTGGGGATAGAAGCTGCTATTTGAATGTAATTAATTGTGAAGCATTCTGTAATGATGTTGTCCAAATGACATTGTGCAAAACCAAATTGTATTAAATAGACTGTTGAAACCTCATGCTGTTTCAAGGTCTGAAAAACTTAATGGGTTCCAGTAAAATCCAGTTTTTATAGTACTTCTAAAAAAGTGATGCTGAAGTATATTGTTTCTCTCTCTCTCTCTCTCTCTCTCACTTCCTCTTTTTTTTTAATTAGAGTGTAACTCCTTTTTTAAGGTAATATTCATTACTTATAGCAAACTGATTGGTTGGAGACAGATACTGACATTTTTAGTTTGAAGTAATGATCAGAGATATTAATTTCACTTGATCCACTGCTAGAGAAAAATGCTGTTTAGTGTAAACATGGTTATCTGCATTTGGGTACTTCTCACAAAGGGTTTTTGTTGTTGTTGTTTCTTTGTTTTCTAATTTTCTTTCAATAACACTGATCTGTCATCTTGCAGAAAAGAAGTAATTGCCCAACTAGGAGTGGGTGGTAGGAAATGAGATTTTCTTTGCTACAGCAGGAGGGGCTAGGAAGAGATACAGTGGAAAGTCCAAATAATCTGAGCACTTGCTGTCTTCCCAAAATTCTCATCCATTTCAAACTGGAAGCATTTGAAAACTCCTTGCCAAGTCCTGCCACAGGTCGCTAAGAATTTACCCATTTCCATTCTCTGTAACTGGGATGTTCTCATGGCATTTCAGAGCTGGCACAGCCCTTGTTCTGCCCACCCAACATTTATTTACTTCAAGATCAATGCCAAGAAGACAGCTGGTATTCTTGGTGTTCTTTTTGGTAAGCTCAGTTTTCCAGTGGTTGGCTTTGTTTATCTCGCATACTGAGTGCCAAGGTGTTTTTAGCTCTTACATTAACAGATTGGAAAGGTCAGAAAAGGCTGCTGTGATTACCTAAACGTGTGGACCAACAGAAGTCCAGGATTATAGCTTTGAATTTCTGCATCAAGCCTGGAACTTCTATTTGAGGGGTTGCATAGCTCTTTGATTCATTAAATTTCTATAATTTTGAAAAAAACACACTCTGTGTGCCTTTGGACATACACACATGCAATCCACTTGACAAGTGCAGCTATTCTGCCAGTGTGCCAAGGTTTTAATTTCTCTGTGATATCATGACACAAATCCAAGGAGGAGGGAAGTCTTTGTTTTCACCTTACTCTCTTCACCTTGCTCTCTGCAAAGTTTTCTGGGGTGATTCTTTCTGCTAGTCCCGTGGAAGTGCTTTGCCTGTAGCTGACTCATTCATTTTTCTGTTAAGCCTTCCCAGGCTGGCTGGTGGTGGAGATTTGCCTTCGGGTGCTCTGTAATCTTCATCTGTCAAAAGAATAGCTAATTAAGAGTGGAGATCACAAATTGTATTCATTAGGGATTATCTGAGTTGCACAACTGTGAGCTCTTAAACTTCATTCCAGGAAAGCAAGTTGTGTGTTTCCTCTTCAGCATCACATTGGTAGCTCCATGGAGGTAGCCCTGAGACTCTTTAGCAACAAACTCTCCAAGAAATACATTTATCTACCTTCTGTTGACTTATCCCAGCTTTCTTTATCACAGGCAAAAGCTGTACAATAAATATGTCCAAAAAAGTTTTGCCACATTCATGGTCTTGAGGTCTTGTGAAGCATCGTGTAGCTCTCCTTGTTCTCTCCATCTGCAGAATTTAGGCCTTGTAACCCTTCTTCTGTGCTGAGCATGGCAGTCAAAGGAAGTTATAGAAAGTCTAAATGAGCATGGTGCCGTTACAGGCTGATGAAATGGAGAGAACTGGTGCATCACAGGCTAGGTCCTAATACTATTTTTTAACCATTATTTACCTAATTATATTAATTAGGTTGTGTATACATGCTACCATGTGTTTAATTGCATATGCAATGAGGATGCTAACAATGCACAAGTATTCCATTCAAACTGACAATGGGTTGGTGACCCTACCACTGTCATAGGACCTCCCATGTGAAAGTCGGGCAGCATTCTTGTGTTTACAGATATTTATACCAATGAGTGGGTACTGAAGTCTTCAGAAAATGACTTTCTGCTCTGGCTCATTAAATTTTATGCTCCATCGATAAGCTGAATAGGTATTTTCTATAGCCCTCCTGAGATTTTCACAGAAGAAAACTGCCTTTCTTCAAGTTTTGCAAGTTCTTGTCCTATCTTTTACAGAGGGACAGTGGCAAATTAGGTAGCTATTCAACTGCTGTTTACTTATTAGACCATAAAGTCCGATAATATGCTAGCAGACAGGTCCTTCCACAGGCATTTGTGTATGTAAGTGCTTATGTCTAAAGGGAAAAAGCAGAGGTGGCATAACATACTTTAGATATTATTCTCCCTTTCATTGTGATTCCTGCACAGGTCACTGGATCTCATTTGTGCCTGTCTACCTGGTAATTGCCAGTTTTCCCCAGGCTCTCATATGCTGGCGTGTCCTGTCATGCTTGGGCTTCAGGTTGCCCAAGTTTATTCTTTCCAGTTCCTTCTCTGAGCCTTTTATCATGCTTCTCATTCTAGCCAGGGAGCCTCACCAGCATTACTAGTAATGATCTCCCAAATAAAATGTGGATTTGCTGCTTTTTATTTTTTTTTCTACCTGCTTTTTTCAAAATTATCATAGTTTACAGCTTGCTTTTTGTTTGTTTTGTTTTTTAAATTACTTCTCAGCCTTGGCCTACCAAGAGTTAGCTTAGTTGCTCCCCCTACCCAGTTTTCAAATCTGCTTTTTGGCTTTTCAGCCTAGTCAATGTGTACTTCATCGTAGCATTTGTTTTCAGCTTACCCTTTCAACTTGGCAGTAGACAAGCCTCTTATCACCCCATAAAAATCTGTTTTCTGAGTGAGAAAAGGGTAGAATTAATAGATCTTTATTACAGATGAGGGAACTGTTTAGCAAACAGCTGCTTCTCTTCACTGTGGCAAGATCCATCCAGAGACGATATAGCCCAAGAAAGATACCTTGTGTTAGGGCATGGCTCTGTCTAATGCAAGGAGCTTTCTGTGACTGCTGCTGAAGGAGGAGGCCCTGAGTTCAATGTGGAAGGAGGACAAGTACCCAGCTACGTGTCCTCAATTCATCTTCCTGGGCCCTAGGACTTTGCAACTCAAGGACTTTCTAAGCCAGAGGAGGTATTTTTGTGATGAGTAGCCTTTACTATTTATGGATAGAGCAGTCAGTTCAATGTGATGATTTATGAATTATTAAAACACTTTTTGTAAACTTGCTATGAGTTATTAGTGTTAGCTCCTCAGCATTTGTGCAACTAGGAGTACATATGGCCATTGGAACAGCCAGGATTGTGTGGAGTGAAAAGGGTATTGGTAGTGGAGAAATATATTTTCTGAGGTTAATAAAGAAATAGAAATAACCAAAGCTACGTATTAGATGAAAGGAAATAGGATAGCTAATGGTTTTGCAAATTGCAATGCATTTGCACAGGATACGGTTGTTATTTGTTATGAACAAAGTAATACAGAGTTTGGTGACTGTGCCTGTAAGGAGAGTGGGGCTGAAAGAAAAAGGAGGAGGGCTAGTTATGTGAGGCATATTCTGTGTTTGGATTTTCTTTCCTGCTCTGATGTATTTGTGTTCATACAATGATAAAAATAAAAGCAGGAACAATTTTAGCATACTTAGGGACTTCAGCATAAGCCCTGCTTCATGTTGCCATTCCACATTTCCCAGATGGTAGTTGGTGAGCTACTAGTGGTCTTTAGTTCACCCAAGGATGGAAGCAAATACCATGGGGAAAAACAAAATTATGTGCTCCCATAATTAAAAAATATGTATCACAAAGTACTAAGTCACTTCTGTTGTACCATGCCTTTATCTTTTATGTTGGCTTCAGATCCTACAGAAAAGCAAATTGATTAGCTAGTTGTTGTAATTCTTTTTTTTAAAACGTTTTTGAGCACTGTCATTTTGTTCCTTATTTTAGAGATGTCCTAGATTCGTCTATCATGAACTACAGTGGAGTCAGTTCTGTATTTGTCACTAATGGGCTGGTCTTTTATTATTCTGCCCTTAGTGTTACCTGTGCTGGGTACTCACATTGTGGAGATATTAATGTACTTTTTCATAGGGACCACATAGGACCGTGAGAGAGAATAATAAAAATTCCAAGGAGAGTAGTTTTTGCAGGCACGGAAAATGTTGTCTTGCTCTCTAACTGTAAATAAAGACTTTTTTTTCCAAGTTTGCACAAAGGATGTTTTTCCCAAAATACACGACAGCTCATTTAAGATGCTCTGGTTCTTTTATTACTTCTAGATACTGGGGGGGTTGCTTATGTTGTCTGTCTCTTATTTGCTCTTTGATCTTTGTTCACTTTCCCTTGTGGCTGATATTGTGTTATCTTGTCGTGGGAATAATCTGTTAGAATTTTTTTTAGTTACAAGCGTGGACCAATGGTTTTGTCACCCTTCTTTCTTCAGTTACTGCTTTCCCCTTTTTTATGATGAGTTATCCTGGGGGTAGTTGTATAGCTGTGGTTGAATATCTGACTTGTATCGTGGCATGATTTTTTCATCGCTGGGTTTGATGCTAACAGTTGTTATTTCCCAAATATTCTTCCCACACTATGTAGTGCTAACAGATGACTTCACTGCACGTGGCATCTCAGCCAGTGCTCTGTCTCACTTTTCTCCTCTCACAGCTGTACACTCCTTGCTGCCTAACCCAGCTCTGATGAGTCTGTCAAATACCTCTTTCAGCTATAAAACACGAACTAGCTCGCGCATAGAGAGGTGCTATACATCAGAGGGGAAGTAGAAAGAAAGTTTTTGGGGTGTAGCTTTCCTTGCCTCCTGTGCAAGCTGTGGGCTGCCTTAGCCTAAGACAGATGCCTGTAATCCCAAGGTGGGTCACTGCAGAGTGATTGGCAGGACATGGTGCAATTTGAATTTTGGCCTCCCCTTCCCCACAAGTCCTCCCTCCCCTCTTGTCTTCCATGTGAAAGTGAAGATGTCTTAGGAACTGGTACCAGATTCGTATGAGCCCAGGGATCTTTTCTGTCAGTAGCATTTGAAGCAAAGAGGCTTAGACTTTAGCCTCTTTGCATGTTTAAAGCATTACAGTGTAGAGGAAGCTGTGTGGGCTGGCCAGTTATTGATTCCTCTTCCATTGTTTAACTACACACACAGAATTGGAGGATGGCAGAGGGCAGGAGCAAGAGGGGTCCTCAAGAGCCAGCTGGCACAGCCAGCACCAAGCAGGATGCTGGGAGATTTACAGTGGCTGAAAATATTAATCAGTGCTTTTAAATAGTTCCTTCTGTAATGTGCCCAATACATCAGGCAGGAGTTTAAGAGAGATTTGTGAGGGATTGTTCCTCAGGGAGACTGTGAGCTGAATTATATCTCTTGGTGAATGTGCTGACCTGTAACTGGGTATTTCTGATTTACACCCTGTAATTCTCCTTGACTCTCAAGCACTCCTGGAACAAAGGTCAGTAAAAAAGACTCTGAACAATTATTTACCCTTCTGGACAGGAATAACAATAGGTTCTTTCTGTCCCCAAGGCTTTGCGGTTCCCCTTCCCTCATCAGCAGCACAGCTGCAGATATGCTGCTGAAATACAGCTGCACAGATTCATATGTTGTAACGTGTGCTGATCTCCTGCTGAGCCTGCTCTCTGAGTCTCTGCTCTCATCCTTTCCTATCTCAGAGAACTGCCCTTCATCCTCCGGCCCCTTTTAGAGGTCACTCCTAATTTTAAGTTCTGCCTGGACTGAGGAAACAATTTTTCAGCACACTCATGAAGAGCCAAAATGATCCCAATACTTATTTTGACAGAGATATAAAACTAGTAAATGCATGATACACTCTAAAAACAACCTGCCTGCGCAATTAGCTCAGTGATCAGACATTTAAAAACTGTGGCAGAAGAGCAGAGCTATGGATTAAGATGCACAACGATTTTCTTTATTTAATACAAAAGCGTGCAGAATTTTAATTACAATCAGGAGATTACACATTTACTGCAAGTGCTCATGTGGATTGCTAATGTGACGACTGGGTTTTGACAGGGAAGGACCATAGAAGCCAAGACTTGAAAACAGGCAGGTAGGAATGTAGCGAGTGTTTCATTTAGGGCCCTGCAAGAGAATATGCATCTGAGATGAATATGTGACAAGTGGGGAGTATTGGATTTCTGTATGAGGAATTGACAAGCCAGACAAACAACAGCCATATATTTTCTGTGATGGTGGAAAGATCACATCATTTGCAACCTTTGAAGCAACAGGAAAACCAAACTCAACATCATCTTGTAATGATCTAAGAGAAAGCTGTCTGTTATTTTTTTCTTCCTGGTTATATATAGCTGTTAGAGAGGGCCCCACTGAGTAGAAAATGGAACATATGATCAAGGGCAGTCCAGTGAGTCAATTTACTAATACCATAAATTATTATGCCAAATATATTGTACCAGCAGCACAAACAGTAACAAAGCCTCGTTTATTTCTTGGCCTGTAAATTAAAATGAAGATGTGATTGGAATTGTCACACCTTGGATATATGAGCCAGATTCTCTTAATCATCCAAAACAAATAGCCTTATTTTTTATACTGATGTTTATTTTAGGAGCCATTCCAAGACTAGCAAGCTGAAACCATCTATTTAAAGGCAGCAAATGCATTTAAAATATCCTCTCGACAGCTGCCCCCTCAGGAGGTTCTTCAGTGGTCTCATGCCTTGAAATACTTGCTTCCCTCAGACCCAGAGAGGGATAACTCAGCCCTTCATATGATGACAAGAAATTATTCAGCACAATGTCATGCAGAGACACTGCATATGAGCAAGCTCTTGGATTTTCAGTAAACCATCTTACCACAACGCTGATGGAGACCTGTAGAAACCCCAGATGGCCATTGAACAGAGCATGCACAGCCCAGCCTTCTGTCCTCCTGTGCTTCAGTGCTTCAGTAACCAAGCTTGAGGAGCAGGATGTTTCCAGTATTGTGCAGACTCTGTGGTCTTGTTCTGTTCTTTTCGTTTCTTTCCAAATTACGGGGAGAACAGGACCGTGTGTATTGTAGGTATGTTTATGATACTGATCAATTATGGTATTTTCTATAATGCCAAATTGAATGACATCTGAAGAGAAGGTACAGTTAAACTTTCTTGTATAACAAAATTTCCTCTCCACATGAGAGGTTCATTTTATTATATTATTTATAATGGAGCTAAAATACAGGGTTCTTCTATTGTCCTGGTGTCCAGACTCCGGATGGAAGTCTGACCACCTTTCAGAATGTCAAATATTCTCAAAATTCTAGTCAGACCTGAATGAACAATAATTTAGGGAAATAACATTTGAATCGCAAGTCAGTTTTTATCAGAGATTTAAAAAAAAGAAAGTACGTAGTCAATGTTAGTGATCTCTGAACTCCTTTCTCTGAGAGCTGAGAGTAACTGGAGAAACATTTACATGTACTAACTGTTTGCTAAAGATAAATAACAAAGACCAAATATTACTTATCTGTTGAGTATAATTTCCTGTAGGTGGTGTGTAAATTGATATAGAAATTAACACAGTGCTATAAATTTAGCACGTATAAGGAAAAGCAGATGGTACTGCTGTGATTAGACATGTCATTGGAGTATTCTAGAGCATGCCAAATCTCTAATCTATTGCTACATGAACACTTTAACCCCTTACTGTGTTTTTGGTAGACTTGAACAACATGTAAAATGCACAAGTGATAACTCTCTTTGCTGAACTTTAAACCGAGAATAAAAGAAAAATCCCACTTTTGGATTTTGCTGACATTATTGTATTCATTTTCCAAAGCCTCCATTTGATTCCTTTTGCAAGCCCTGGGCAGTCAGAATAAAGGCACGGAAAGCTCCTTGGGACAACTCGCTTGGCGATGTCCAGCTTTCCACGCTGGTTGTGGGGCTTGTGGTGTATCATGAACAGCAGGGTGAATGTGTAGTGATACATTTCAAAATACTTTGTGGTACTGGAAACTCTATGAGCAATTAGAAGCTCTGTGGATATACATAGGGGGAAGTAAGCTATTTTTAAAAAGTAGATAATTTCCTGATTATTCTTAAAAGATCGAATAAAACCTCTCAGGTCAGAAGTGGTGTCAGAAAGGTGGAGCTCTATTTTAATGATTTGTCTTTCCTTTCAGGGAAGAGAATTTAGTTGCAGAGACCAGGAAGGTCTGCAGAGGCTAGAGCGGACAGGGGTTGAGGAAGGAATCGAATTCTGCAAGTAGAAGGTAGAGGTCACGTGTTCGGAAATCAGCCAGGGTGAAAATATCAAAGAGGAGTTAGGCAGGTGCACAACTAGGAATTAAGATGCAAAATGTACAGTAGAAAAAAATGGAAAAGGAATCACAGAGAAGAGACAGCTGTAGAAGGAAGGACACTGCCTGAGATTGGCCATAAAAACCATTTCCTTAATTGATTTGCTTGTATTTCTCATTAGTGGTTTTAAGACACCATCCATGTTTTCAGCTCAGAGGACAAACAAGTCAGGATGATGTCCACTCATTGTGAATGAGCCGTCATGTTACTCGGTCATGGCAGAACATTCCTGCCTGGTATTCACGAGGCTGCTGGAGGCCCAGTGAGGTAGAAATCCATGCTGCCAGGTCTCCCTTGGTCCAGGTGGTATCTTGCTTTGCTTTGTACTCTGACACAGGGGCACATTTTCTGAACAAAACCCTTCCTCCCCCAGGTGTTAGCCCTCAAGGCTGATATCAGAAGTAGCACCTCAATATCAAGTGGCCTTAGTCCCTCAAAGTGAGTACTGATCTCTTCAGTACACCCAAAGGCAGACATTGGAAACTCTGATTTAGTATTCATTACTCCAGAACACATAGAAGATGAAGCATGCAATATACATGTTTGGGGAAGGCTACTGGAATAACAGGTTTTAGTGGTTTCATTTGTTTGTTTGTCTTTAGAGAGTGATGTTATCATCACACTCTTTCTTCTAGTTAAATTAATTGGGAACTTCTCCCGTTTCTCTTAGTCATCTTGAGCAAGACTTGAGTTCAGATGAGCATCTGAGATCCTCTCCCAAGAATACCTTTTCCTCTGCTATAGTCATTCTTCCACATTTCATCTGCCCTTGCCTTTTATATACTGCTATATCTATTATTTCAGGTTATCTTTTAATCAGTTTTGCCAAGTAATAAAAGTCCACTACCAGGCAATCTATTGCTTAGCTACCGGTCTGGGCAGATGGTCCTTCTGGAGAGGTGCCAGCACCCCACGAGTGAGCCTGTTCATGGCAGAGAGGATTGGGAACGTTTAATGACTTTTGGTTGTGTATCCTGTATCTCTGCTCCTGAGACCTGTAGTCAGATTTGAGGGGGGAAAACCTAGCAGAAAAGCTAGCAAAATGGAGGTTGCAGCTTTAGAAATGCTCTGGTGAGAGCTCCTAACTTTAAGTTGGAAAATATCAACTCCAGCTCAGTGCGTTTCTCACTAATAGATTCCTTTAGCCAATGCAAAAGGCATAGGAGTACTAAATTAATTAAGTAGGATGCACACATGCATTTATATGTATTCATACCAACAGAATGCGTGCGTGTATGTATGTAATTCTGTGCTTAATACAGCAGAAGAAAAACAATCTACCTCATTTTAAATGAAATCTTATTTCCTTTCTGTTGGATGAATATTTCCAATGACCTTGTAGGATTTGTGGATTTATTACTTACCAGATGAGGAAAAAATAAGCCATCTGTGTAAAGATTGGACTATCAAGTTGCTATAGTATTGAATGCCATTGATTTTTACCTCATGATGAATGTTTATTTTGCTGTGAATAAATAAATAATATCAGACATTTATAGAATAACCCTCAAAGAAGAAAATCAAAATGAAACTATGAAAGTGGATTTGTATAGTAAATTTCTAATATATTCCAACAGTCAAGATGTTTCTAAGATGCAACAATTTAATATCAGTGACAGAGTCTGGAGTGCAGGTAGCTGGCAACTGCTTTGTTTAACCCAGTCACGCTTCTGAGCTATGTGAAGACAGCTAGAGAAATGCAGATTGAGATCTTGGCTAACAAGAACAAAATTATATGCAAATCCAGGATGGATAATTTGTGAAATGGAAGATAAAAAAAGAAAACCAACCCCAAAAACATTTATTATTAGATGCCCGTACTAAGAACTGATAACTGGGAAAGGAAGGCATTGATTTATCAGTTGGTTTGTCTTCTCAGCATAAAAAAATAACAAAACTTATAAAATTTGCATGTGAACATTTCAAGATGATGCAGATATTCCTGACTATTTTTAGCTACAGAATTTAAATTATTAATATAATTTGCAATATTTAATTTGTTTTGTGAGGTATTTGCATAAATTAAATGCACAAAATCTGTCTGAGAAAGCACTGGCAATCCCTCTAAGTGTTTGCTGGGGTTTGTGCTGGTAGCAAAGGGCTTGAAGGAAAGAATGCATCCACAGAGAGAGAAAAAAGGCCTCTTTCCTTATCTTTCCCTGTCTCTTCCTTTCCCCTTCTCTTTCCCTTTCCCTTTCTGTTTCCCTTTCCCTTTCTTTTTTCCTTCCTGTTACTCTTGTCCACCTCATGCAGGGCTACAGAGGAGCCTCTCCTCCCTTTCCCCCCACACACTCCTGCAGATGCTCCCCACTCTCAGCATCCACCAAGTGGGATGCTGCTGGCCCTCAGTAATGGGCAGAGGTGGCGGCACTTTGTCCCTAGCACCAACCACGGCAGGGAGGGCAGAGCATGCTGTCCCTGCAACAGGATGGGCTGCAGGCTGACCCTGTTTTCCTGTCTGCAAAAACTGGGGAGCTGGGGGAATTGAAACCAAACCCTGAAGAAGTTACTGCCAGTGTATGGTTCTGGAGGGTAACCTGCATAAATCAGATCACTTAAGTGTCATTTCTAGGCCTTGTATACAGATATACACGTATTTATTTTTTCATTTTTTCTTAATTTCAACTGTTCAATAAATAACACACTGAGATACTGAGGTCAGGGCACAGGGGTGCTCTAAAGAAGTAATTTAAAAAGTATTTCAGCTGAGGCAGACAGCAGTGAGAAATTTCCCAGAAGTGCAATAGAAACCATCTTCCCCCCCCCCCCCCCCGAATATTTAAATCTGCTTGGAGAAAAGCACCAGGAAGCCCTGTGGGGAAACTCCTGGGGAGGCAGGCACTTGGGTACCCCCCAGCCCACAACTGGGCGCTGTGAGCTCAGCTCTCCTGTGTGCTGTGGTAGGAAAGGCAATGGCAGATCGGTGCTCCTTTTCTCTCCCCATTTCCATCCAGCAGTCCTCGTGCTTTTCCCCACCCACAGCGCCCTGCTGCCCTCCCTCCTGTGCTTCGATGGGACCATCTCACAGATGGGTAAAATGTCAGAGTAGCCTCATGTTTGAGTGCTGGCTTTGCAGTTTACTCAGCCTTGTGCATTGACAAACTGGTTGCCCTGTATCCACCAGACTTCTGGTCAGAGCAGATTATCCTAAAATCTAGGTCATTACTATGCATTTGTCTGATGTAAAACAGACTGATGTGCCATTCCCACTGCTGAACCGGTCAGCCTTTGCTGCCATTAGAAGGGAACTGGCAGGAGAGCTAACTTAGAGCAGCCTTCAAATGCCACCGCCCTCAGAGGATTTTAATATGCAGGCTGTACAACACAGAGCACTGAGTCTGGACACTGCCATTTAAAAGTGAGGGAAACCGAGGCACAGTTTTTCTGTGTTAAGAATAGCTCTGCTCTTATTTGGGAGCTATAATTCTCTATTGCTACATCTACGATGCTTTGCAAAACAGCAGTTCCTATAATTCTCCCTCCCTTCCTCAAAATTAAAATATTAATCAGATTATATATAAAACATGAAGTTGAATAAGAAAATTATATTAACTGCATTTACAAAATTGAGAGAAACAAGTCTTGCTTTCCCAAAGAAGGAAAATCTTTTATTTTTCGATAATAAACTAATCACCCTTACTGACTGTATAATCTCTGTTATTAAAGATTTCTTGAAAAACTTAAATACCACTTACAGATATTTCAAGGCAGGAAAATATTTTTGCTCCACAACATGTTTAAGTTATGTTACTCTTTCAGCTGGATAATGTTCAGGGCGAAGCCACATTAACTACCACTTCATTATTCTATTAACAACAGTTCACTTGCTGTTCTTACAGAAAGAGTAAGTAAATCAGTCATGCTTCATAGATTCTTCTGCTGTTTATTGGAGATAGGAGGTATGATTAGGCATAGTTTTCTAAAACAAACCTAAATTTGTCATTTGGAAACCCTTACTGAAGACAATGACCAATTTCTCTTCCATTAATTAAAATGATGCCATTTATTATAAAATGCCTATTTTACTTAGATTTTATAAGGCATGAGTGTCCAAGTGAGAGGAAAAACAAACCTCACTGAACAGGGAAAATTGGTATTAAGAGAGGTAGAAAAGGGACCACCACTGTGATAGCCACCACTGTATATTATACAGAATGCTGATGGGGTAGCACCACTCTGCAGGATCAGTCAAAGACCACTTATGTTTTTGATGAAACACACAGGTGAATATTTAGGAAAAAGAATACTTAGGGCAAATTTTGGGCCCTGTTTGATCCATACTTGGAGCAGGATCGAGGGGAGAAAGTGACAATTTTACGTCACTTTCTGCTCCTCTGAAGCCTGGAGGAGGGGAAATGGCATCTGGCATAGGTGAACTGAGATCATGCAGTTTTAAGGAAGGAACAAACCAGAGAAATCTGTTGATGACATCTTTACTACCAAATGCCAGCAGAACTTGCTCCATCCTTATTCCCCCCCATACCCACTAAGGAATGGCAGCACAGAGGTTTGCTATGTGAGTGTCATCTCTTTCTGCACCAGCAAGTTAGCCTCAAGGCACAACTGTGTGAAGAGAAGAAAAATGACACTCAAAGTACTACAGATTAGTGGAAATGCAGGACATTTCAACACTAGCTCTGGCTCCTAGTATATTACTAAGAGATGGAAGATCTGAATTCTAAGGCATGTCATACAGGGTGAAAATCAATGCCTTCTGCTTCAGGATCCTTTCTCCAGAAGTGGCCAGGCATGGATGTTTAGGAAAGTTTGTTCAAAAACTCCATAAAAAATCCAGAAAGTCTTTCCTATCCTATGAAAATAAGCAATTGAGGATGTACTTCTGCATGAACTGAGGTTACATATTCAATATCCACACATTAACCTATATTTAATGAATCTGTGCCATTGTCCTGTTTTCATCCTCTGAAACATTTCACACAATGATTTATACAGGTAAATGAAAGATCACTTCCTAAAGAATAAATTCTCTCTTTCTCCTTCATTGTGTCATTTTGTTCCTATTTCCTGCATAGGAGAGAAAGAAAGAAAGAAAACAGAAGAATTACCTGAACCTACTCCTTTTCTCTCCATTTATTAATTTTCACCATGATTTTATGACCTCTGTGATTCTCCTCCATCCCTAAAACACAGCTTTTCTGAGCTGAAGAGATCTCAGCTACTCTGCATCTCCTCATGCATAAAAAGTCTTTTATTGTTATTGCTGTTCCTCTTGGCACTTTATCTAATTCTGCCATGTCTTTCCTGATTTTGGATAAACAGAAATGCTCCTCATGTTCAAAAACTGGTTGCAACAGGAGTGGATAAAGTGGCAAAGATTTTCTGATTTATTTGCCTGTTGCCTAACTTCCACTTAGCAGTGGACTAATGTTTTCAGCCACCTCTGTGGTAATTCCCACAACTATGACCCCCAAAAGGAACTAGTTTTGAGCAAATTATTGCTTGCATCTAAATAGGGGTTTTTTTTGCAATGCACTTTAGCTTGCACTTCATCTACTACAATTTTGTAACTTAGTCACTTTGTATTAGTCATCCTTCTGTTTGGTTGAGATTTGTCCATTCTGAATACTCTGTTTATCCTGCCTGCCTCCACATGGCAACCTTTTCCTCAGATTGTTTAAGAATCTCTTCCATGTTGCTAGCTCTACTGCAGATGCTTAGGGGAACCTCTCCAGAAAATTCCTCAGTTATAAAACTGACCTTTTATTCCTAAACTCCATTATTGCTTTTTAAATAGTTAATCCATGAAAGGACCTTCCCTCTTGTCTCCTGACAATTTAGCTTTGTTAGAGCCTTGTGTGGAAACCAACAAGGATTTGAAAACCCAGCCACACTTCTCAGTTAGACTACCTTCCTCCACATACTCACTGACTCCTGAGAACTGAATTCATGTAAGCAAGACTGTCTTTGAAAAACCGTCCTGTGAATTTTGTAAGGTATTGAGAGATGAGAGGTGCTAGAAAACCATAATGATGATTTAGGAAGGAAGTCTCTGAAGTTATTTTGCTGTCTAATTTCTGTTGATTCCATTTTGCATTCAAGTCTAAATTTATTGTGGTTTTCTAACTTTTTGCTTATGAATGCCAAAAGGAAATTTTCCCTAATGTTTTCTACCCTACACCTAAAATTAATCTCCTATGTCCTTGAAATTTAATTAAACTAGATAGTCGTTTAAATCGTTTGCCCACCATATGTTGGAAAAAGAGCAGCAAAATTAAAAGAATAAATCACATCAGAGAGTAAATTAAATACAATATTTGAAGCCAGTCTCTCTCTCATTTTCCTTATCCTTAAAACTGAGTCAATGCTAACAATAAGTATTTAAAAGTGGTCTGGACAAAGAACTTCAGAATAAATTGTAGAGAAAGCTGTGCATGCAAGGCAGGGAACTGACTGATTTTCTGAACTATTTTTCCCATTCTTGGTTGCTTTGACCTGAGTTTGATGGTATGAATTACATTCTAGACTTGATGGAGTAGAAATTACAGCTTTATAAAGATGGAAGATGAATAAAGAAAACCATATCAAAAATATGATCCCTCTGATTTAGATGTTGTCTATTGTAAAGCTAAGACAAGAGAATCTAATGCCATCGCATTGTAGAGCAAATAAAATGTTTAAATTTATAAAAGGAAATAAAAATTTGGGAAAAAAAATAACTTCTTGCTTGATGAAAATTTTTTATAGGCAACATCTAAATATGTTCAGTGTGACACTGTAAGATAACGTACATAACCCTATTTAGGAAACTAGGTGGTGTTTAAAATGTGTCTGTAGAAAGCATTTGCCTTACTCTCAGGAAACGTAAGTTTTTCAGAGGATAGTTATAAAATATTCAGGAGTGTGAATGTCTGAGAGAAAAACAGTAAAAGAACACTTTCATTTTACTATTTATTTCTTTTCTGCTTTCCATCCAAGCTTGTGACTCTTTTCCCCATGTGTTTATCAAGGGCAGATTGAGTTGTGGGTATGTATTATGCAAGACCACTTCATATCCCTTTAGAAGGATAAAGTAAGTCAATTTAATGGCAGTACATTCTACCACTCTGGTGTCAGTGCTTTCTAACCACTCTTTGATTTTAGTTTCAAAATCTGTAAAAACACAAATAACCTGGAATTGAAGCAAGCAAGATCCTGTTTTAAAATGAATGCAAGTTTTATGTGTAGACTGATGAAAACAAAGATAGAAACGTTTGCAGTGTGGTTTGTACTTTTACCAGTGACTAAGCCAGTGAAAAATACAAACAGAAGACTGTTTTCAGATGAGACTACACTGTAGGGTATGTGAGATGGTGCAAACTGAATATGACCTTGGGAATGAAGAGTGATTCTGCAGCCATGTTAGAAAGTACCTGAGGTAGTATGCCCAGTAGTTCCCCAAGCCCCCAGGTGAAAGGAGGCTGTTAAAGGAAAGTGCCTGAGGTCAATTCTTCATCTCACATTGAAACATGAAAAAAGGGTTCTCTTTGTCAAATAAACTAAACTTGGTATCCTATTTCCGTGACTCTTCCCCAAAATCTTTTGTATATGACAGAATACTGGAAGATACTCTGAAATGTCACATTATAGCTTTGCAGTAATACAAAAGTGCTTTAAATATAGTCTCTTTAACTATGTTTGCATTGCTAAAATAAAGCACACTGGGGACTTAATTTTTCCCGAGGCCATGAAGTATCACTATATGGCTAATGACCACAGTGTGTAGTGCTAGGCTCCAGAGGAGCAGTTCTATCTTGGAGAAAAGCTGCCCATGTGATCCACACCAGAGTGAGAAAACCAGTAAGCAGCATGGACCCTGAGGTTCCAGGGCTAGTGTTTACCCCCTGGCCCTCTTTCTTTCAGCAGCAGAGAGGAAGCCTTTCATTCCTTCCTGCTTTATTTCGAGTGGAGCAGGTTCAAGGGCTTAGGGGACCAAGTGGACATCCATCTGACTGCAGTATCACTGGAAATAGGTCCTCCTCCCACAGACATGTGGGTCTTGATCTCCACAGGAGATTTGATTTTCCTGTTTTACTTATTTCATGAAAGAGGGCAGAGACCTCACTACTTCAAGGTATTTCAGGTGATGCCTTGTCAGATGGGAGAGCCCTGATGGTGCCAGGTGTTGCCAGTGAGACTGCAGATGCTGGCAGCGCTTAGATGGCTGGCAGGTGCCAGACTGAAAAGCCACTTCAACTTCTGGAGGGTCTTACTTCTGAAAACCATGGGATGGGGGTGGAGCTGAGGGCCACCAGCTGTGCTTTGTAAGAGCTGTGGTTTTGCTTGCTTACAGAAGGACATAGATCACAGAATCACAGCATGTTTGAGGTTGGAAGGGACATCTGGAGGTCATCTCATCCAATCCCCTGCTCAAGTGGGGTCTTAGGTATTACTAGTGATAATTTTTTCTTGGAAAAAAAGTGGCAGAATAGAAACTCAGTACTATTCTCTTCATTAGTTATTTAGGCTTTGTAATGAGTTTTTCTGGTAAACATAAAAGCTACAGAAATGCACACTTTTTGCAGTGAGCAAACACCACCATGTTGGGAGAGCAGGTAACAAGCTGATTCAAACTTTCATCAGGGAGAAGGAAATTGAAATCTGCTCAAGCAGAGAAAGCAGCTGAGCACATACTCCTCATATCCCAGAATACTGTACCTCTTGTATCCAATGTAAATTGTTATCTATGAAAGTCCTAAATAGAAAGGAAGTATGGGGAAAGTTTCCTCTGGGTTTTAAGAGAAAGAACTGGTACAACCAACTGTCTGGTGGGGGGAAATGTAAGGCTCTGAATACTGTTGGGAAGTGGATGGCTCCTTACTACTAAAGGTTTTGTGCTGAAGAACTGGTAGAATGCAATTTAAAGGTAATTTTCCCTAATCTAGATGGCTTCTCACAAAGGTTACAATAATGTAAGCTCAAAAACGGGCTGTAATATTGAAGGTGAATTGCTCAGCCCCTCAAAACAAAGCTGTGGTCCAGCAGAGCATGGAAGTCTGTGCTTTCCAAGTCCTGCGTGAGGTTCAGGACTTTTTGCTTCCCCCCATAGATCCCTCACTAGTAACAGAAATTAAACTTAAAAAAAAAAATGAATGAAGTACATATGGTAACACAGCTGCTCAAAATCTGTTATCCTTTTTAATCAACTTTCATCTCCTGGGCATGCATTTTATTCTTCAAATTCAGTAAAAAGGGAAAGTGCAATGGAGGCATCTCCCTGTATTGTCGGAGGACTTTGTGATGTTGTTAAGTCATGCAAGAGAAGTCTTGCTTAAGACTATCCAGAACTTAGGTCTCAGTGACTTTATCTTTAGAATGATCTAGATGTGTACAAACACTGAGACAAGCAGAATTTTGGGTTTTTCACAGAGGAACTGCAAACTGTATATAGATAAAATTGAAATAGGAGAAGACTAAACTTATTTTTCTTAATGATGGTAAGCTTTGGAGATGAAAGAGATATAAATCCTGGATAGGTGCTGAAACAGCCTTACAGTAACGCAATTATCCACCTGTTCATGAGTAAACTGTAGAATAGTCTTCAGCCTGAAGTGACAGGGTCTCAGAAGCACTGTTTACTGCTTATTTGCCTTCCATAAGCACTCAGTTCACCTCAGAGTGACTATTTCTCATTTGATATTTTTGGATCTCACCACAGGTTATTCTCATTTGCATGTTAGCTCCAAGGTAAGGAGAGCAAGCCTAATGACACAGCCAAATCCAATGCTGTAGATGAGGAGAGAGAAAAATGCAGTTATTGAAAGCAGTGCTGCTGTGAAGGAGCAATGATTTACATCCTGATTTGGAGTAAATTATTGTCAATCCCCATCCCAAATTCAGCAAACATGCTCTTTATTCAATATCTTACAGCTCTGATGTTTTTTTCTTGCAGTCTCTTATTGTCTGTTAAGATCAGAAGGCTGTGGGTTAGTGAGAAATATGAGGGAGTATTCCCTGAGTGAGTGAGCTGCTTGTGATCTCAAGAAGAGGTCATTTATATTCAACAGCGAAGTATTTGTCAGTCGAGGAGAAAGTGTTTAGGGCATGCTGCTGGATCTACATTTCATCACTGCCGGAATAAAAAAGAATACTGGTTTTGTACTCTTTATGGAGGGCTTCCAGTGACTGTTAACTCCTATATTACTGTGTTGTCAGACAGGAGAAGTGGCTGTAAGATTTTACCAGCATGAACAGCCTCAAACTTTTCATCACACAGCCATGATGATAAAGTGCTAGATACTCATCTTTCCAAAACCAAATATTACCTACTTAGCCAAGAGAAAGAATGGAATTCTGCAAGGTGGTGCTATGTTAGCTTGCAATATTGCACCTAACTTCCTGTTACCACTAAATCCAAGCACTCAGTGTCCTTTGAAGTACTGATTCTCAGAGCATTCCTATGAGCATGGGGGACCCTTGTTTTGTAGATCTGGGATGGAGATGCAAGGCTGCAGTTAGACTGGGCCAAGGATATTCTCTTCCATGACCTTTGGCCCCTGAATATCTGGGCCATTCAAATCAACCCTGCCAGAGCAGACACCCTGCTGCCAACATAACTAGGTCTGCTTGCTGCAGCAAGTCAAAGGAAATGAGAAATCTGTGAAGTCAGATCTCTTACTTATGGGGCTGGGATACAACTGGCTACTCATTTGGATTGGTTGGTTTGGTCATAGAGAAAAGCTCAGATTGACAAACATTGGCAGTCACCTAATTTCCTTGTCTTATTACTTGAGTTTTAATTACTTGTCTTTTAAATCTAGATTTTGTATTGTAATTTAATCAGCTGATTTACTTAGGTGCTTTGGAGGGGTGCATCTCAACTACTCAAGTGAACGGCATGCTCGATAGACAGGTGATTGTGTCTCTTATTTGTCTTCTATCTCTCCCAGGAAGATGAGGTTGCTCGTGACAGTCGATTCAATTTCAGTGGCTATGGCATGGGTCACTGTCTCCAAGTCAAAGATGGCACAGCAGTCAAGGCTACTCCACCGAACCCACCTCCAGCACCACCAAAGGATTCAGATTCCATCAAAAAGAAGTTTGTTGACCGCGCAAAAAGGATTGATACAATATCCCGTGCTGCATTCCCACTCGCCTTCCTCATTTTCAACATCTTTTACTGGATTACATACAAAATTATAAGGCATGAGGACATTCACAAGAAGTAGGAAACTGGTTTGCCAGGACTTGTCAGCCAAAGTGATCCACATGTAAATAAACAGTGAAATGTCTTTCTGTCATTTGGATGAAGGGTTTCTTTTTCCCCTCAGAACTCTGAAGAGAAGATGAAAGAATTATAGAAGGAAAAGTGATTGCATGAAACAATATGCCTGAGACCGGTCAATAAGGGTTCCCCTTATGTACTCTCAGTGTTCTTCTTCCAGGTTCAGCATTGACCAGACATCTGTAAAAGGGGCCAAATTTTACTCAACTTTATCACCAACATATTATTGTTTGAAACATAAGAGAATCAGAAAACAAACAGTGCTCCTAAAACATCTACCAAGAGACTGTGGTGGCTACAGTACAGTGAGTTATAAGAGGACCAAACTTTTTCAGGATAATGTTGCCTTTCTATTTGAAACAAGTCTACTGAGCTACATTCCATGACCATGTCTGTAGTTAGTGGTTTCACCAAGGAGTCCTTTTGTGGGTTGTAAATTATTTCTACTGACAAAGGAGAGGAAAAACAAAAACAAACAGATTTATACTTTACTATCCTTGTGGGTGTGCATTTTAATATTATCTTGCTTTACTAGAATTGTAATTTTGGGGTTGAACTTGTGTGTTGTGTGATTTATTTGATAGCTGACACTCCAAAACCAGTGAAACTGCCCAGTTTATTTTTGTTGGAAGATAGTGCACTTACTTCATTTTATTTCTGCTGATTTTACATGCAACTTGAGGTGCCAAATTGTATTTTACCTATTGTGCTACCCCGTACCACACTACGTAGTAAGAACTTGGTTCCTCAAAGGTGTAGCTCAGTTCAGCATTGAGTTTCTATTACTGCTCTCATTGTAGCTGCAATCAATAGCTCTATAGGTAAACACAACTTGTTTACAGACTTCTAATTTATATCTTTACTCAAAGTGGCTATCATTTTAAATATCATAATTAACCTAAGAATTTTAAAACTGTACTGTGATTTTCAGAACCTGTTACCTTTTGGTGCCGGATCTGCATTATTCAAATCCTTGCTACATGTTTTAACGTAGAAAGTAAAACTTAAAAAAAAAAAAGATGGTATTTTTGCTTACACAGAAGAAGACAACCTGTAACATAAAATGAATCAAATGTTAAAATTTTACACTTGCTGTAAAAGGGTTTATTAAAACAAAAAAGTATTTGTTCAATTCCAATAAAGCTAAATGTGCTACTATCATTCCCTACACTCTTTTCTTCATTTGCAATAGAGTTGTTCCCACCCGGGCCCGGCTCTTCCACTGTTCCACTGCTCTGTCAAGAAAAAGATGGTAAAAAGCAACCTTCTGCTGATCTAATTTTGTATCAATCCTACAGTAAAAGAGGTGTTGTTGCCCCTGGGATTATGTCAATGAATGTCTAGAATGTGTCTAGCTAGAATGTGTCATAGTCAAAATGTCGTACAAGGCTGAGCCAAACCTGAGCAGCTTCCACCAGCTGCACCTCCCGTGACCAGGGAGGGAATCTAGAGGTCTTGACAGGGCTAATTCCCAAGCAGTTATGTAAATTGGTGACAGAAAGACAAAGTTGTATACATCACCCTTACCCTCCTCATGTCTGTAAACACCCCTGCTGCTTACATTTGTGACTGAATTGCAATAGTCTGCTTCATGTCTTTGAGACTGTGGATCCAGGTGTGTACTTTGCAGTGCATGGCTATAAGCATCGAGTAAATAGTTTGCTAGAATACATTCTGCTGATCAGGTTTAAGGTATGCTGATAACATTCATCATGATACAGAAGAGTTCCCAGTGTGCTGCTCCATGGTTCTGTGAACCATCTCACCCAGGGAGGGTTTGATATCAGGCAGGAATCAAAGAGCCTTCCCTCAAAGAGTATGACTGGCACCAGGAAGATGTAAACTGGCTGAGAAACTGCCTTCAGATTAAAAGTCAAATCACAACGGTAGGTGGCCTTGCAGAAGGACACAGCTTTCCTAAATGAATGCTCAGTAGAGTTACCAGAGAAGTAAGGACTGAAAAAAGCAGTCACCTTGCACTCAGAGATGTAGTAGATTAAAATAGTGGAGTAGTTCCATTTCAAGACACTAATGTAATAGGAGAAAGAATGGCTTAGAAAATAAGTAAGTCCCAAGCAAACAGACTCCGTGAAGTAGGAAATACAGCAGGATAGAAGGGAGGAGATACAGGATTAATTCTGAAGAGTGTCCAGATGTATTGGCAAAGCTACAGGACAAAATTCTAGCTAGTAAGACAAAATGAAGCCCTGAGGCATTTAAACTATTCACATTTAGCTGTAAAACAATTATAACGGCTTCTAATTTATCAAGAAAGCATGTTTTTAAAGCAGGTCTTTAGGAACGTAGCATCAGGTCAGGTCTTTGGCATCCTGCTGTGACTGGATGGACCTGACTGATTCAGTACTTGAGGAGAAAGGTTAAGTCATCTCTCACTGGATAGATGCTGTCATGCACTATGATAAAGCCAAATCAATAAAAAGAAACTTTAAGAAAAATCTCATTGCCATAGGAGGAAAGTGTCAAAAATGTGCAATATGAGAGATCTCTTTTTGCTTCTCTGTACTTTTTCTCCATATTTTTTCAGGCTACAGAGCCATCACTTACAATCCTCTGAATCATAGGTCATAGGTGTTATAGCAATAGAAGCTTTTAGAGTCTCACATGAGTTACTGACAATTTATAACTGTTGGGGGGGAAATCCAGGGATGTATGATGCCTCTGGGGATAAATTTTTTTCTCCTGCTGCAGAAGTGAGGAGTAAAGGCCAACACCACTCCTCCACAGGCATTGTGACTTTCTCACCCTGCTTCACTTCTTCCCCAGCATGAGATGCAGTAGGAAATAGGCAATCGGAAAGAACTGATGGGAAAATTATATTTAGCTACTGCAGGCTGAACTGCTAGAGCCCTTCATCTTTGTTCAAACCTGTTATTGACATTGGTGGCCCAGGAACTGCTGAGCAAAGGTAAGGTAGCAACCAAAACTTACAGCCTTAGGTAAGTGATGTTACTGAAAACATTCTGGAGGAATGTGGAAGTAATCTGCGAGATTGGAGGTTGCAGGCACTGGCATCTCCTGCAAAGGACTCTCACTGTGCTGAAGTAGTATCCTAATCTCAGCAACAGGGTTCTGCATCACCTGAAGTCACATTTCCTTTCAGTATCTGAAGGGAGGCTGCAAGAAAGAAGGGGACAGACTCTTCAGCAGGGTCTGTGGTGGTAGGACGAGGGGAAATGGTTTCAGACTAAAAGAGGGGAGGTTTACACTGGATATAAGGAAGAAGTTTTTTACAATAAGATTGGTGAGGCACTGGCACAGTTGCCCAGAGAGGTGGTGGTTGCCCCGTCTCTGGACACATTCAAGGTGAGGCTGGATGGGGCTCTGAGCACCTGATGTGGCTGTAGGTGTCCCTGTTCACTGCAGGGAAGTTGGACTAGATGGCCTTTAAGGGTTCTTTCCACCTCTAATGATTCTATGATTCTATCATTCATGAATGTATTCAAAAGATCTGACTCAGCGAAATATTGACATTTCTATGCTTAGAAATATATTTCTAAATACAGAGAAAAATAAATTTAATATGTGGTCATAAAGAGAATATGTAGAGCTTTATAATCCTTATTCTTTAAAGTTAGAAAACAACAAGGTACAAAGAAACAAAAGCTATAGGATGAGATCTGCATTACACAAAGTAGTATGAAAATATTTTAATGAATCTATTCATTTTCATTATCTATAATCCAATATCTTGAAAAATAACAGCTTCTTCCAGACCTTCAAGGTAATTTATTCTAATGCTTTTCGACATAGAAATTCACGTCTTAAACTTTTTTTGAGAATTGGAAAGCCAAAACCAAGGCTGCCTGAAGGAACTCCTGCCTAGGAGAGTAATCTGAGCAGTCACGCTTTCTCCATAAATGCCCCCTACAGATTTTACTTTAAAAATTAATCTTTTCTGGCTTGACAGGAAGAGAAAAGGAAGGTATTTATGCAATTTGAAGATACTTCTCCTACTTTTGCATGGAAAATGTGAAATGTCATCACATTTAGGGCTAAGCTGCAGAACAAGAGCAGTTTCACCAGTTCCAGACAAACTTACATAGCCAATTTGCTTCTAAATCCAATGCAGTGCTCATTGAAATCAGAAGGAAAAAAAAAAAAAAAAGTGCTTCATTGACTTCACCAGCTTCCAGATCAGTCCCTAATGAAGGATAAGTTTCCAATGCTAAGCAGCAGAAATAATCTGGGAGGGAAAATATTCAGAGTGGATTAGCTCTCTTCAGTATCCTCTAAGGAGGAATGGAAATTTGAGTCAAAATAAGCATCTCAGATAATAATTAAGAAAACTGACTTTGTGAAAAGCATACATTCAGTTCTGTAAGTTCCCACTGAAACAGAAGTGTTATATTAATATTCTTGCTATGGAGAAAGCCCGTGAGGCAGTATTAATGAAAAAAACCAGTGAATTCTGGGGATCCTAACAGCATTTTACTTGTGCTAAACACTACGTTTTTACTGAGACAAATGATATAAAATGTTCTCTAGTCATCTGAGCAGCTATATAACTGATTCAAAACCACAGCTTTTTCTGCTCACTAGAATATCTGAATCTGACTTTCAGCAAAGTGCGTTCCTTTTGCTGGGGGCTGCAGGCAGTGTGAGCTGTGCTAGGAAGATGGCAGCTGGAGCCATTGCTCCTCTTTCCACTATCTGTGAAAAGCTATGAGACCTCTGAGGGCCCACAGGGGGAATATGTTCCTTAGTAGCACTTAGTGACAGTACATTGACACAAAGGTGAAAGTTTCACAATTTTCTGCTTTGCCTTTGCTTTGGCAAATGAATTAAAATGGACGCAGAGAAAACAGATTTATTTTCCCCAAGGTGACTTAGAACGCTAACCTTGACAACACTGTAGCAGAATCAATGCCATCTTTGCACTTTTGGTCCTGGGAAGTTCCCTTCTTTGAGCTTCAAGTCCCCTTTGTCTGCCTTGCACAACCCTGGAGGCAGAGCAGTCCAGAGCAATCTGGATATGCCCTTGAAAAACAGCTTTGGTGGTCATTGCATAGAGCACCATGTCTCCAGAGTGGGGCAGTGAGAGCAGAGAAGGGAGGATGCACCACCAGTGTTTGGTGTGGGAGGAGTGCCACATGTACAAGGGTGATTTTCCTGGCACTCCCGAGGACCAAACCTAGGACATGCCATTCAGAAGGCCCTCTGAGGCTTGCAGCACATTCTGAATCTAAGCGTGCTGTGGGTGACTGCTCAGAGATCTCTTTACCAGCCCACTCAGCCTATCCCACCCCCGGATGTTCAGTGGGGAGCTCCAGAGTGCTGACAATGAGCAGGTGGGGGAAAGTGCACACAGCAATTCAGCAGTGTCTCTGAGGAAGGTCATTCAAGGGGAATGGGAGAAAGGAGACTCTCAGGGATGAGAAATGGCCAAGAAATAGCCAAAAGCAAGGAAGTGGTAGGGTCAGGAGCAGAACCCACTCCAGATCAGACTAATGGGAAGGAGGAAAACTCATCAAAGAAGAGTAGATTCTAAAATACATATTTACAGAATATTTTCACTCTTGTCTTCTGGGTACAGTTCTGCTAATAAACTTGAAGATCCTACTGCAAAATGCCAGATAGAACACAAGCTCCAAATAAGAATGTTGCACGTAGAGCCAGAGAGAGCCTTTAGAAAGGATTTTCCACTGAGAAAATGAGAGCTCTAGACACTTATTTACACTGGAGACAGTACTTCCTCCTCTCTCTGCATGGCAGGCAGAAACATTATGAAGAGGCTTGAGAGTCTGTAAGAAGACTGCCACAGTGTGGGGAGAGGTGTCCCTAAACCATTGCTTGGAGTATGAAGGACAGATGTGGACTGCTGCTTTTGGGGGAGGCCAACAAGAACAGAATTGACAAATATCTATGATGAGCTAGTTAACCTTTGAAAAAGGAGAGTAAGTATATTTTTCCTGTAATAAGCTAGTGGCATCCATCTTCTGAGAGAAGTGTGGGACCTAACTGTACTTGCCAGTGATGCTCTTCAGAGGAGGGTTGAGGAGAAGGGCTGTTAGCAAGACATTAGCTTAAAAAAGCTGTTATCTGGAAGAGCTGCCTGCCACAGGAAATTTGGGTAGCCCTTTTATGTGTATAACATGCACTACTACAGGACCCTGAAAGCATCTTCCCCACTTGGAAGAATATCAGAATCTTCCACTAACCCATGAAAGGAGCAAAGCAAAAATATATATATATATGTATATATATCTATGTTTTTTCTTGATTTTTTCTTATTGTAACTCAAGTAAAAACTTCTGTGCTGTACTGACTTTTGTACTGATGTCATCCTAACCATTACAGATTGAAGGTGAAAAATCCCTTAGAAAGCTTCACTGTAGGCAAGATCTCAGCTGCATCTCAGCTTTCCACTGTTACAGCACATTTGTTTTCCAAGCACTCCTAAGTGACTCCAGTTTCCTTGAATTACCACAATGGAAGTTTCACCACTTGCCCTTCTGGTGTTGCAAGTGCAGTAAGTGAGCACAAAAATGAAAAATTTCCTAAATACATTTTCATATTTCAGTCAACCTTTTCTCTCATCAGAATCTGTGTGTAGAATAGTACTTTAGAAGCCTTTTCCAAGGGGCACGCACTGGTAGACGCTAGAGAGCTTTTAAATATTTCCTTTGATTTATTACACTTAGCTCAATTGTTAATTTGCTGAAAATTGTCCCACTAATATCCACTGTCATGTTTTACATTGAACATCCTAAGTGCATTTTTAAATGTGTTAATTCCCCTTTGTTTGCTGACTGTATTTTAAGCATTACTGAGCCTCAAAACTAAGGACTTCCCCTTGGTTTTGAACAGCTGTGTTGCTATTCTAGCTCCAGCTTTCTCTATCAGTATCAGTGGGCAGGACAGATTTTACAACACTAAGGAAATAGAAAAGGATATTTTAGCTTAAAGCGCATTTGCATATTCACTGCTATAACAGCAGAGAAATTTTCAGTGGTAATTAATGGTTTCTTTAAATTGAAAAGCTCAAGTTACATTTGTGCACACACATGCAGATATACATATACCCCACTGACTTTGCTTCCCTTAATCTCATCTCAGTATCTCTTTGGCTGGTGTCCCTGAAAATTTCACCTGCTGCCCAGTGCTTGCTTGTGTTGTGGCACATAACAATCTGCCATATTTATCTCTGACCTAATTGTGGAAAAGATCCAAAAGTTACCTTCAGCCTGATTAATCTAAGTCTGATCTGCTAATATACTGCCATGGATTAAATACATATGTCATTTGAAACAGCCGAGGTGTGGATCAGGTATCCTGGAAATGGCAACAGTCAGATGTATCTGCGGTGAGTTTTGCTAAGCAGGCATTCTGCCCAGTGCTCTCTGATAAGGTTTCTGGGTCACATCTGAAGAGTCTGGCAGAAAATGTGATTGGGAGTACTACTGAGGTATAGCTCTTCTGCAACTTAAAATCTGAGCTGATATTAATAAAACAGAAGGGAAACACGAATGAAGAGCTCTTCAGCCTCTCCCTGCACCTTGTGCTGGCAATGGAGCCACAATGACATAGGTCCCAAAAACCCTAGACATGGCTGAGGAGGTTCCCTGTGGCACCAATGCTCGGAAAAGCCACCTAACTTTCCAGGTTTGCCATGAAGCACAAGAAGTCTTGCCTTGCAGCAACGCAGAGATCCAGGAGTATCTGGATTAAACTGTGAACAGTGCTGGTCCTTGGAGTAGTTCAAGATGAGATACATTACAAGTGTTTGAATACTGTTATCACAGCTTGTGCAAATCACTTTTTAGAGGTTTCTGGATCCTTTGTGTTTACAGTGGTATTTTCTAACTGTGGTTAAATGGCCACATGGCCAAGCACCAGTGGCTTTTGTGACCCCTTTGTGCCTATCAGTTTGCTAGCTGCCCTCAATTTCACTAGCAATTCTCCCTCCAGGCTAGATGGAAGAAGTGAGCCAAGACCCTTGTAAAATGATAGAGATGGAAAAAACTTACCCATCAGCACTGAGTTGCACACAGCACTGCTCCCACAGGCTTGGGAGGCTTCCTGTGAGCTGCTGCAAGGGTGAGAGGGTGAATTTGTTTGCAGTGTCTGTGAACAGACATAGTGTAACTGGGAATCAAAGAGAGGAAGGATTTGGAGAGACCTCACAAAGAGCAGAGACATCAGGAAAGTGTTAACTACAGGAAGAGAACTGAAAACAGGACATGGAAAATGGATCTCCTCTTACTGATGCCAGTGGTGCACTGAGGAAGACAAGCAGGACTCCACCAATGATATTGTACTGGACGTCTGTCACCAATGGCTCTTTTTAATGGAAATCACTTGGCAGAACCCCAGTATCAGCTACTCAGTCAAGAGGGGCATTTCTATTATTAGGACAGCTGGGAGGATGGCCAAGGTTTATATTAGTTCCATTTCTGGCTAGCGTTAATGAGCGCTGGAGAACATCTCTGATTTTTGGAAGTATAATTTCATGTGTTGGACACCCCTGCAGTGTACCTCTGCTTTAAGAAGGTCACTCTCCTTTTCCCTCTGCAAAGAAACCAAAAAAAAAAAAAAAAGTGGGAGGGGGGGAAGAAAAGTTTGGGCTATGATCATGGAAAATCAAAGTGGGAATAACTTTAATAGGTCATATAGCCTACCTCATCCCAAAGAGTCTGGGCTGAAGAAGGGACACTGGGTGTATATCAGTGAACATGGAGGTTGGAAGGAGTCTGTGGAAGCATTTATGGGGATCATGGGAGGTTGTGTCCATTTTTCTCTGCCCCAGTCTCTTCCTTTCTCCTCAAAGCAGTTCATGGTGAGGATTCAGGTTGTGCAGCCATGAGAGCTTCCCGCATCACCACAGGATGTCCTCTTGCTTTTGCTCCATCATCTTGCTCTTCAGCCAAGAGGCTTTTCCTGATGCCATGTCCCAGGACCTGGAAAAACAACCAGGACCTGGAGATGCAATAAAGAGGCAAGCATCAACAGACAAACTGACAGAAAACTTTCAGTCACACACAGTATTTTCTAGTTTATACATCCTACCCCTCATGAGAAAAGTTTGGTTCTTTTTCCCATATTTTGAGGCTTCATTAGTAACCTTTGTCATTTTGTGGTGTTTTATAAAAGCAATTGTTCAATTTCAAATTAGTGATGTAATTCAGCAAAGAAAAAATATGCTACAGAGAGCACCCTTCACCATTTCATTGTGTGATATATAGGTGTTTATCCAAGTTATATAGCTCCTTGAGAGCACATTGCTCCTGTTAATTCCTGGAGAACTGTTATTCCCTGAACTACAGCATGGCTGTTCCAGGGTGGTGGCTTATTGGGAAATTTTTTTCTTTTTTAATTATACCTTTCCAGCTCTGCTCACTGGGCTTCAAGGACACTGGATTTTTTTATTATTATTATTTTCATGCATCATTGGAACACCTAAGCAGCCTCCTACAGATTCAGAAAATCAGGCTGCCTGTAGTGAATAAATCCTTCAAAAACAGTGATATTATTAGCTCTTCTGTGTCACTGAACAGACGAGCTAAATGCTAAAACCAGAAATTTCATTAAAGATTAAAGAAATATCATTTCACGTTTCACCTGCTCCATTAATATCAAATAGGAATTCCATCCTTCATGACACAACTGAAGAGCAGTGTAAGATTTCAGATACATCGTTATTTAATCTCTCTTTCAGAGAAAGAAAAAAATCGTTCAAAATCCTTGAAGAGCTGTGTCTCAGCATGACAATATGTTTTGTCTGACCATTTTAAGTCGGTGAAGAACATCTTGGCCTTGTGATTTTCAATAGCTTCCCTTCTTCATGCACCACTTGAAATATGTTAACGGAGACATAATTTTCAGGAAATGCCAAGTACTTATTCTCTGAACATAAGGCCTCAAAGATTTCTCACAAGTGAGGCACTCAAATTATTAAGCTCTTTTGGAAATCTCAGCCTTACATATTACAGTCAGACCAACTCTTTCACCTCGAATTTTTCCTGGTCATTGATTTATAACTCTGAATCCCTTTTCTCCCAAATAGCAATTCCTGGCCTTTTCCCAAGGATGTGAAGCCCCTGAGTACATAGTGAGTTGCACCTTGTGTCTCTGCAGTGGGAAACTTTTAAGGGACTTTAGAATTCACCTTGATGGGAAAACAAAAAAAAAAAAGAGAAAGTGTAGGGGCAAGCTGTCCCTACATAATCCCAGCAGATGCTGGGGTGGTTCAGGCGGTGCTGCCAAACCCGCACTGACAGGTCATTGGGTCCCGATGGATGTTAATGCTGTGTGTATTGCTCACCCCAGAGTGCCACATGGGCTGCAAGCTGTTTCTTTTTGGCTGAAGGCACAGCGGGACATAACCCGAGTTTCTGGCCATCTGGGACCTTCCCCGGCCTGGGACCAAGCAGCGCAGTAACATGGGTTTCCTTTCATTGCAGGGAAATCCCCGCAGAGATCACATCAGCTTTATCTCAGCTCTTCACAAGAATCTCTTTCCCAGTGTTACGGTTTTCAAAGGGAAAAGATCTCAAATGTGAAGCCTTGAAAACTCGCAGATCACAGCCTCTTGGCTTTGCAAGGAGTGCTGCTTTCGTTGGACAGTCCTGAATCAATACAAATCTTCTTTTATCAGCAAATAATCCCCATGCTCTGACATTTGCTTCTATTCAAATTCTCCTTGCCGACCTTCAAATACTTGTCCAAAGACTCCTCATCTCCTAACTGCTGAGCCTGGTGAAGGACAGGCAAGCCAAGCACAAAGAGAGCACAAGTGCAGCCAGGTTCCTCACATGTCCTGAATCACTTCTGAACCCACTAATTACTCAGCAGTGCAAACAAGTGAAAAACTAACAGCTTCCGTTGGAAGGGATGCTTCCAACATACCTAAATTATTTGGGAAAGAAAGCCCTTCAGAGCCTCCCATTTTCATTTTTGAAAGAAAGCTGAAGATTTGTAATGAAAGCAAAGACTTCATCAGTGATTTTTACAGTCATTCAAAAACATGAGTTTGAGGTTATCCTGAAACTGTTTTAAAATCCTGCACATAATCTTTCAAATCTTCCTACAAACTTAATGCTATCCTTCAACAATGTATCAGCAAAAGATTTTTATTTGATCAGTGATGAAATCATTTAGAATTAATTTAACCTTCAGGAGTACTACAGTTTTCATTAAAGACAAATGAATTTGTATTTTAGCAGCACAAAAATGTCTCAGTAGAAACTTTGGATTTAAAACTTTTTAACCTAATGGAGTGACAGTCATCTTATAGGAAACCCAATAGGAGCAATTTTGTCAAACACCTGAATCCCCAGGTGTTCTCAGAAGTCACCTCCTTCTTTGGCAACAAGCAAGAATGATTCAAATAATCACAGTTCAAACTGTTTTCCTCATTTTCTGGTGCCAGTGTCTGGGACTTTGTCCTCTGCTTCACAGATTTGAGGCTGTTGAAGAAGCTTCCAGGAGTGACCGTACCTTGAAAGCCTCCTTAGAAGACCCCTCCTTTTCTGTTGCATTTCATGTTGGCCTGAACAGGAAAAGATGAAAAGAGCGCAGTTGGGAAGGTATAAAATGTATTTATAAGCACACTCTTATGAAGACATTCATTTCAGCTTGAAATCCAAATTGATCCTATCTTCACTCAAAGAGCATCACTCCAGTCAATGATTCAATGAGATACCATGTTGGAAAGGGTCCAGAAAATAAGTGATGCTTTCTGTCCTCTGGGGGATGGTTAGAAGGACAAACACTCTGAATCACTACTGGACTTCTTCTTTGGAGCCACTATTGAAGAATGCATTTCCATCATTGATCTAGGAGAGAGAGTTCCTTCTATTATTACTTGAATCCATATAATCATCTGTGGATCTGGCCAAATTCAACTTTGGTAATTACATTTTCCAGAAGCAAGGTAGGCTTAAATCAATAATTAAACAAAATTGGTTAGCACTTTTTATTTGAATTGTATTTTTGAACGTAGTCTTACTGAAAGCCGACATAATTTATAGACATCTTCAAGCATGTTCAGTCTAAACTATAATTTAAATGAACTGGAAAAAAAAATTACTTCCATAAGTTGAATCAATATGTCATGAATTGACATACTGCATTAAGCAGGGCAAATAAAATTGGATAGAGCAATTATACATCCTAGACTACAAGGTGACTGCTGAGTTCTCTGAACCTCAACATTTGCAGCTTAATGAATGCTGAAGAGCTGAATGAGTCTGAGTAATTCAGTGGTCTGCCTCTATTTTCTGAGATGAAAAAGCATCCTTACTTTGTATCCCTGCTGTCTCAGTGCGGGATACTCTGATGAATTTTATTTAAAAAAATGCAGCACATTTTCTCTCCAGAGAAATACTGAGTTTTCATGGGTTTGGATATTTTTTTCTATTTCCAAATGAATATTTTTAACTTATTTTTGTTTTAATTCAGAGAGAATAACTTCATTCTGGTTAGCTTTAATGATCTTGATAAAGTAATAACATAAAATCCTCATATTTTTTGCATAGTTGTATCTTACTAAGATCAGGTACAGCTGTTCCTGAGGAAATTAAATCACAATTTGACTAATTGATTATCAATGCTCACATTTGAGTTGTGACTGTGATATAGTCTGGGACAGACAAGTAGATATACTATACTCCTAAATCATGCTGCTACTTATATCTGTGATGAAATTCAAGGAATGGACTGCAGCACACAAATGAGCTAGCTTTGCTTTAGCTGTCAGGTATGATGATAAAAATGCACCTGACATCTTCAAAGTGTCCAAGTCATCTGAGACCCTGGCTGCCCAGGTAAATTCATGGAGATGAAGGCTCCATGGTTATAATTTCACTGTTGTTGCTTCTGAGATTGAGCATGTAGTGTTATTGAATTGGTTGAGCTTGCAATTATAATTGAATTAGTGAGGTTAAGCCTGCTCAGATATGCCAGCATATACAACAATTACATCTCTGGCTGCTGCGTAGGCATAACCTTTGTGGATTCAGCAGTAGTAATCTGCAGTTATTTTTCTTCTGAATGCCGTGCACATAGCCACTGTCTTGGCATCATGGTGGATGCCCATCTACACTTTCCACACTGGCCAAGCCCAGGCCCCAGGCTCTGCACACCATGGGGTGTCCTCTCCTCATCTCTATCCTTTTGTTAGGCAGCAACAAAATTTCTCAAAATCCCAGTGGTAAATGATGGCTGTGAAGTCCACTTGCAATGGAGGGTGCCAGCGTGCATAGAGGCAGAGGGAAAATTCGTGGTGAGGGTCCATTAATAGAGAAATCAGAAGGCAGGAGCTGATTTCTTTAACAAGATAGCCCTGTCCTACAGAGAAAAAAAAAAAAAAAAGCAAAGTTATTTTAAGAATGCAGCAGCGGAGAGGTGGCTTTCCTTTCAGGTATCAGAATGTTAACAGTGGTGTGAACTCAGGGATGTGAGCAACTGCTCACTATCATACATATCCTTATGAGCTAAGATAGCCACAAGGAGGATTTCAGCCCCACACCTAGCCTCCAAGCCCTGCTTTTGTACCTAGACTTCATTTTTTGAAGGTGATCTTACAGTATATTTGAAAGAAAATAATAGGAGTTTTGCATAATACACACTTTGGATCATAGATAAAACATAAACGGTGGTATTTTCTAACTTTTGAGTGATTGAATTATCACCCTTATAACATCCTCTTGATCTAGTTAGTGAATGTAATTATATTACAGAGGCAGACTTAAAACATCATCACAACAGCATCACGAGTAGAGATGCTCAGCTTAATGACCCCTAATTGCATCTGTCTACATATTTCAGCCAGGCATGCTTTAATTCAGTATCTCTTCATAATATCCACTGTTGTCCCAATCTGTTTTCTGAGAGAGGTAGTTCTGGTGTTCTGCAACTGACAGCAAAAATGGCAATATTGGTACACGGTTTTTGCCAGCAATAGGAAAATGTCACAAGCAAGAGATGGAGGGTAAAAGACAAAATGAAGCTGGAAAAAGAGGAAATGTAGACACTTCTTGTTGACCCTCATTTCTTGCTTTTCTTCTTAGAATCATAGAATCATAGAATTGCTCAGGTTGGAAAGGACCTTCAAGATCATCTAGTCCAACCACAACCTAACCATACTGCTCTAACAACCCACTGCTAAATCATGTTCCCAAGCACCACATCCAAACGGTTTTTAAACACATTCAGGGATGGTGACTCAGCCACCTCCCTGGGGAGCCTGTTCCAGTGCTTAACAACCCTTTCTGTAAAGAAGTTTTTCCTGATATCAAACCTAAACCTCCCCTGGCGCAACTTGAGGCCATTTCCCCTTGTACTGTCACCTGTCACCAGTGAGAAGAGACCAACCCCACTCTTGCTGCAATCACCTTTCAGGTATTTGAAGAGAGCAATAAGGTCTCCTCTCAGCCTCCTCTTCACCAGACTAAACAGCCCCAGTTCCTTTAGTCTCTCCTCGTAGGGCATATCCTCCAAGCCCTTCACCAGCCTTGTTGCCCTTCTTTGGAGCTGCTCCAGCACCTCCATGTCCTTTCCGTACTGAGGTGCCCAAAACTGAACACGGCACTTGAGGTGGGGCCTCACCAGTGCTGAGTACAGGGGTAGGATGACTTCCCTAGTCCTGCTCACCACACCATTCCTGATCCAAGCCAGGATGCCATTGGCTTTCCTGGCCACCTGGGCACACTGCTGGCTCATATTCAGCCGACTGTCCATCAGCGCACCAAGGTCCCTTTCCATCAGGCAGCTTTGCAGCCACTCCTCCCCAAGCCTGTAGGGTTGCCTGGGGTTGTTGTGACCAAAGTGCAGGACCCAATACTTGGCCCTTGTTGAATACTTATTGAAACTCATACAGTTTACCTTGGCCCATCAATCCAGTCTATCCAGGTCCCTCTGGAAAGCCTCTCTACCCTCCAGCAGATCAACATGCCCTCCCAACTTGGTGTCATCTGCAAACTTACTGAGGGTGCACTCAATCTCCTTATCAAGATCATTGATAAAGATGTTGAATATAAGAGGCCCCAGCACTGAGCCCTGGGGGATACTGCTCATGACTGGCCGCCAACTGGATTTAACTCCACTGACCACAACTCTCTGGGCCCGGCTATCCAGCCAGTGTTTCACCCAGCAGAGCGTATGCCCATCCAAACCATGGGCAGCCAGCTTCTCCACAAGGATGCTGTGGGGGACAGTGTCAAAGGCCATACTGAAATCCAGGTAGACCACATTGATAGCCTTGCCTTCATCCACTAAGCGGGTCACCTTGTCATAGAACGAAATCAGGTTAGTTAAACAGGATCTACCATTCATAAACCCATGCTGAATGGGCCTGATCTCCTGGTTGTCCTTTAACTGATCCACAATGTCTCCTGAGATTATCCATTCCATAATCTTCCCTGTCACTGAGGTGAGACTGATAGGTCTATAGCTACCAAGATCACCTTTCTGGCCCTTCTTGAAGATGGGAATCACATTTGCTAGTCTCCAGTCAACTGGGACATTCCCTGTTAGCCAGGTCTGTCGAAAGATGATGGAGAGTGGCCTGGCAACCACATCCGCTAACTCCCTCAGCACTCTAGGATGCAATCCATCTGGACCCATGGACTTGTGAGTGTCCAGCTTTCGGAGCAGGTCCAAAACCATCTCAGCAGATCCAAAACCATCTCAAATTCTTAAGAATGTTTGATTAAATACTTGGCTAAGCAGATGGGATAGCAAAAAAAAATAAGTCAAGGAAGTCTAGAGTCAAAACTTCTACAAGACAGAATTGGAATGAGGACCATGAGTGTACGCTGTCTTCTCTCAACAAGACATATTTACACTGGACGTGCATGAAACACTCCAGGCTAAGATGAGCCAGTCTCCATGGCTTATCAGCTCCACCATGATCTTCAACCTGCTAAGACCAAAGTGAACATTATTTTCAAGTGTAAGTTACTTGCAATTTTTGTATTTTTTGCAAAGTGGGAAGAAGACACTTACCACTAGCGGCTGGATGCGTTACAAGAAGATACCAACCCAAGTGTTATTAGGCTCAACCCATCCTCTTTCATGCCTATGAAGAGTATTAACCCCTTTATACAGTATGCTAACATCTTCTCACTCATCTCTGCAACTAATATGTAAGTAGGTGAGTGATATGGCTGAATCTGAGTCACAGTAGGAGAAATTTCCTTAGCTCATTCTGGATATTTTTTAAGCTTGATGTCCTAAAAAATGGTGCTTATAAACTTTGAACTTACTGGCTAACTGCAACCAAATGTGTTAGTTACATACATGTTCAAAATACCCTACAAGATATATAAAAGTCAAGATCCCAGGAATTATTATTTTTAAACAACAAAAAACAGACCAAAAAATGTGTTTTTCTCCTCAACGGGTAGGCAAATTTCAGATATTACAATTGCACCACTTTAGAACAAATAATAAAAAGAATCCCTCCCGATTCCTGTTTAACAAAGAAGCAAGCACTTTAAGTAAGCCTGTGTTGTTCTGCATGCCTTTCAACACCTAAGATGCCACGTAAAGAGTCAGGAAGTGCTAACAATCTCTTGGATTCAAGACACGCACAGAAAACTACAGGATTTCCAGAAAGGTCTTTAAATTGGATGCTAGTGCAGGTAGCAGCCATACTGCAGAGGTGGGAATGACAAATGGGATCCCAAAACAGTATTTCTCTAGTACCAGCAAGGTAGCTGCTTCAGGATGGGCTTAAAACCGGTGCCTTAGCCATTCACACCTCTTCAGGCTGAATTATGCAAAGATGGAGAAAAGGAAAACCAAAGAAGAGTAATTTAAGTGAGACATCATTACAGAGATTCTGCATTATCTTCAGTCCATGCAGTGTTTATTCAAAGTGTTTGGTGTTGAGGTTGCATTTCAAAGAAAGCCAAATGCTTTTAGGAATGAAAATATACAGCTGAGGTTTGTAAATAGCCTAACGTCTACCCTGCAGTGACACCTTGAGGGGAAAACATTAAAAATAAATAACCATTGCATGCATTTCAAATCGATGCTAAAGGAGCAGGTGCCACAAGAATACCTGGATAGACAGCTGCCTGGTTTCCTAGAGCAACTCATAACCACGTGGGGTTTTGTAGCACCATTCCTGCTAAGCAGCTTCTGCTAAGCCTTACTTCTCCTGAACACAACCCATACGTCTGTAGTCACATTTTCCTTCCTCTTTTTCTTTTCTCCTGGAGGAGATACAGCAAGTATCTTAAGATTTTCCAAAAAAATGTTGCTGATCAACATTCATTTTTATCCTTATTATTTCTGCATTTGAAAATTACCTACCAATGAAAATCTGCTCTTTTTTTTTAGAAGAGACAACCTCTAATTCTATGTGTTACGAGTAATTGCTGTGGCTCCTGGAGAGCAAAGAAAGGTCTCAAGGTGATGCAGAGGTGGCATCACCAAAGAAGTCTCTTCTGGTAGATTTATCTTTGAGGTCAGCCCCATGCTGCCACTTGCTGTCATCACTATTGACATTACTTGGTTTTCATTTTGCAAGTTTATCTGCTTCACACCAAGTGCTGGTGATACATGCGAGCTCTTACAGAGGTTTTCTGTAGTCATGACTCAGGAATGGCAGCAGAGACGTGCTCCTGGAAACGGCCAACATTTAGAGCTGCATGGTCTCATGTCTGCTGAGAGAAAAGACAGATGTTTGAGGAAATCACCACCTCTAGTGTTACAGTTGCAAGTGACTATTGCTCCTTCCAAAGGATATGCAATACAGGAAAATACCACCTCCAGAAGGCTTCTGCAGGTTTGATGCATACTGGAAGAGTCTCTGCATTGTGCTGACAAATAGCACCATTCTTTACAATCCCTCCAACAGGGCTTTGATTCAGTATCTAAGAGTTAGGTAATGTGGCAATGTTTGTGTAGCTGACAGCCTTCCTGTTTTCTGACTAAAATAGGATCATCAGGGAGGTGGAAGAAGAAGGAGTACTTTCATAGTGTTGCTGCTTTGTAGAAAGCAAAAGATATAGCTCCATGTGCTTCTGCCAGGGAGATAAAGGGCACCGAAAAGAATTTGTACATTGGATGTTACGTGCTCTGGCATACTAATATGAATTAATTTTAATTTCTAATCAGTGTGTTTAATTTGTAAAGCCTTAGAAAATGCAATTGGTGTCATTTGGGAAAGGCACATACTAAGAAAAAGAATCTTAGATTTAAGTTTGAAATTCATTTTAATCCTGCCTGTGGAACTACTCCTAACCTTTATAATTAAGCTATCTCTAATACCCAAAAATATCTTAAAACACAACTAAAGTGATGGTTCATGAGCTCTGCCAAATGATATAGTCAGTGCATCGTTTCCTTCTGCATGTATGAAACACACATTAAATTTAATTCAGAACAGATGGTGTCACTGCAGCAGTCATGTGTGTCCCATATGTGCTGGCAGCAAGGGAAAAAGAAATATTTTTTCTATTCACTGAAACATTAGTCTCAATTACCTTGAAATAAATCTACAAAAAAAAATCTTTTCTTAATATACACTTTCCAAACACAAGAAAAAAAACCTCATAGGGGATTGATTAATATTTACAGACCATTATGGTATTCAGCAGGTCAACATTTTGCTGGTAGTCCCCTCTTAGGAAACTCCATGGAACATGAACAACTGACATCATTCTTACCTTTCGCAACATCCACTGGTTAGCTAATCAGCCTGCTTTGAAAGCTTATAGGAGGATATCTTATCTCATTCCCAAACTAACCATCCCTTGGGACAAGCAATGGCAGGAGCTGCCCCCATTGGTGGCAGCACACATGGAGCCAGGTTCATTAGGTATGAACCTGGCTATACGATTTCCAAGTTTGTCTTGGAAAGTTACTATACTCCTTCAGGCGGGTGTGTAGCCCAGACCCAACCTGTCAACTCCAAGCTCCCCCAACATGATCTCTATTGGCTGGGTAAAGCATTGCAGGGACATACTGTCCTAAGCCAGCTTGCCTGGCATGCAGCTTGAGTTACTACACCTGGCCCCTTGTGTTTACTTCGATGAAAATCCGTGGGACCAAACGTGATGTTAGATATTGTGAGAGGAGGAGGTGACGTTTCTTCACAAATAGCTCCAGGAACATCAGTTTTACCTGTTCACTGACATTCTCTCATATCTTTCGCCCACTCATTCCCTCACATCACACCCTTATGAGCACTGAGACATCTGTGCACAGGTCTGGCTTGGATTGCTTGTGCTGACACCAAAAACAAGAGTTATCAGCTGTGAAGTCCTCCATTTTTCACTGGGGTTCCTCCTGAGAACTGCAGAAAAAAAAAAGCATTTTTGACAAATCATTAGTGTCCTCTGGCAGCCATCAGCCACTATGGAGTAGTCCATAACTTGAGTATCATGCTGACTTCAGGCCTCTTAATTCTTAGTCTACATTGCTGCCCATTTCTTATTTTTCCTGGTTTGGAAATAACTGGAGTTGGAACTGGTGATTCTTGTATGTCCTTTCTAACTCAGGATATTCTGTGTCTATCTTCCCCATGGTCTGACAGGAAAAGGCACATGTGGTGTGTTATATGTGATACATCACCGTCCTCTTGTTGCAGGATGTGCTGGAGAGTTGACTGGGCTGGGGCTTTTCATAGCACAGAGTGTTTGGGCTTGGTATAGCAACCTGTGCCTCCATTTTATTGCTGAGTGAGGCTTCTTAATAACAGGAAAATCCCCTCACTGCTTCCTTCTCAGAAGAAGAAGCTGGCCCTGGAAGCCACACAACTACTCTTGCTCTTGGAAACTGATGCAGCCAGCTTCTTGCCAGCTGTCTTTGCCTATGGCCAGGGTGGCCGCTTTTTGGTCATTATAATGTCTTGCCTGGAGTAAGCTCCCAGAAATTCATCTTGGGTTAAGAGCCAGTGTTCACCCTGAGATAAATGGCTGAATGAAGCCCAGAGCATGATTTGGTGTGGGCTCATTTGGAGAGAGAAAAGATGCGCTTCTTTATCACTAGTTGTTTCTATCCAGTTGGTGTTTATACATGCATGTGGTAACCGGTAACTCCATAAAGCTGTAGCATCTGCAACGCCCACAGCACTGCTACACAGCCTTGGAGAATTGCAATTTTCATTGCACAGCTCAGCTGTGTGTTATTGGGTGAATGGAGATCCAACACGCAGTAGCTATCATTTACAGTTTTCCTTTGAGTAAAGACCGCTGGGTAGGCCTTTTAAGAAGGGGTGAAAAACAGCTTTGAATTGTACAAATTGCAAGAAATAACAGCTAGCTGTATGTGTGCCAGTTTGTGCCACAGGGTAGATGGATATTATAAATGCTCTGGGATTCCACTTCATCCTCTTATAGTAGCTTTTTGCCTCACCAGTTCATCCTCTCCAGTAATGGCGTTAAATAATACATATGTAATTTTGTTGTTTTATGCTGTGTTTTGCCTCTAACACTGGCCTGGGACTCCGTTTCGCTCCCTCCCCTGAAATTCATGGTGGAGGATATGGAGATTCTACTGCTTGTTTCTGAAGCTTTTGAAGAATTAGGAAATACTATTTGAGCTCACTCTGCTTTTTCATCAACACCTCCTGACTTAGTCGGATGGTTGGGCACTATCATGCCATCTGTAATAAGCTCTACAGGTTGACATGCCATACCAAGAGATTTTGGTTGACAGCCTTATTCATCAAATTACCAAATGATGGACCTTCCTGTTTCTCGTTAATTATCAGCTTCCAAATCTATCGAGTGAGATCAGCTCCCTTATAAATGACGATTGAGTTCCTTTCAAAAGGATTTTTTTTTCCTTCTTAGGCTTTTCACTGAATTGTTTAAGGGTTTACCTGCATTCCAGCAGTTTTAATCAAAATGGCCTTTCAGTCTTGTGTACAGATATTCTCACAAAATAAAATAAAATAAAAAATAGAAATTGGCAAAGAACAGGTAAATACATATGCACTATACCAGCCAGCTTTAACAAATCCTCTGTTTCTGCTCCAGTGCATTCACATCAATAAAATGAAAGGCCAAAACATTTTCTCCTGGAACTCCACTGACACCAGAGAAAACTGCATTAAGAATTTAGTCATAACAATCTATTTTTTTGCTTTTTCATGAGAATATAATTACATAAATATAAAAAATTTCTTGATCAATCATGTATTTATCTCTTGAAAGCCATGCTTTCGTTATTTGAGGAGTTTATGCCTTTCAGGTCAGGCACTCTTTTGTGCCTGGAGACCATCTGTTGCATTCTGAGTAACGGGTTATTTTCAGAAGCTATTATTTTTATGATCCTTACCATTCACAGCTCAATTTCATACAAAGGTGGATGAACAATTCCCTTTCTCAACATCTTTCTGTGGGTCAGCATGAAAGAAATGAATGCAGAGCAATAGGAAATTACATCAGGAAGTGTGATGCATTGAGGGTGACCAAGCAAGCAAAGATGCAAGTTTAACCAGGTACAGTTCACAAAAAGAAATCCCGTGCAAAGCCAAGGTTAAGGACGGTATTTTATGCCTGGAGAGGCACTGGATTTGCTAGTGTTGCATCAGTCACACAGAGCACATAAAATTTGCATATCAGGCTAGGTCAATGCAAGTATTAAGTCATGACCAGTAAAGCATCATAGGAAGCTATATAAGGGAGGAAAAGTTACATTATTTGCCTCAACAACACAGCATACTGATGGGCACAGCTCCCAAAGGGAGGTTCAGCACCTTGCAGGTCTGGTAGTCTCCCATACTACTCCCCATGAAGGCAGATGCCACAATCATGGGGTGAGCCCTGTGGGAGATACTCCTAGCCTCTGTAACATCAAGCAGTAGATAATCAGCTATGAGCATGCAGAGCTTCATGGTGTGGTAGCCTGTGAAAGGAGAGTTGCTGGTATGAAATCATACCAGGGAAAGCAAAGATATTCATCTCCATAATACAGGTTGTGCACTTATTCTGCCAACAGAATGCACAACATTAGGAAAAAGCGAGTATTTTTAAAGCACAAAAAATAACCAAGAAATATACCAACAGAAATGCCTTGATCTCTCACGAAAGTATTTGGTGTGGCTATTCAGGAGTGGCAAAATGCGACTTGTGGAGGAAGTAAAACGGACATAACATGCTAACCAGCTGGATATCCTGCAAAATGCTCACTGTGCATATTGTGTATATAAACAATTGTTAACACTCAATGAGACATTTTGTCTTCGGGAAAAGGCATCTCATCACAATTAACTGATTCTTGGAAACTGCATAGTGCTCTAATTAGGGGATTAAAAATTGATTAACTTATATTTAGCATAGTTAAAACTTTTATAACAGAATTCTCGAATCACAATGATAAATTTGGTCTCTTTAAGAATTATTGTAGCAGAAGTTTCTTGCATGTTCTACGTAATTGCGATTATGTGCAATTCCTGCTTTAATCACTAGGTGGCATTTGGCCATGGTGGAAGAGTACAATTTTGGACGTTAAATGAAATGTAGCATTACATTTTATACAGAGTAATGAGATGTAAGCATGAATTCAGTGACAGAAATGAAGATGTGGATGGATGTTTGGTATATGTTCAAAAAAACTATAATAAATATACAAAATATGACAGTAAAATGCATTCAAGATTTCTGTATGGTATGTGATGATACAAAGTCTCAAGGCTTATCCCTGGTTAAGCTTATTATTGAGAGGATAGTAACTATTAGTCCTGTGGCAATGTTACAAAATCCATCAAGATCAGAGAAAATAGGTTCTATTAGTTAAGTATCAGCGGGGTAGCAAGTCCTTCTCCTCTCTTATTTTACATAAATCTGAAAAAAAAAAATTGGAAAGAAAGACTAGATTTTATCTGCCATTTGGAAAGAAGAAGAGCTGATTACAAACTCTCATCTTAGCTTTGCAGCTGGTTTTCCAGGGTCTCATACCATAGTCATGAACTAATTATCCCTGTAATAGTTTCCACATATTTGAACTTCTAGACGTTGACTAACTGGGCATGTGCAGGAGGCTGTGGATTTTTTTGTTTTAAATGCAAGATTGGCAATGTGCACAGTTTGTAACATGCACACAAGCATGTTTTATGATATTGTGAGACAATAGAGAAAAAGGTAAATATAATGTTAGGAGGGAAATTAACATTTTCCTACACACAAACACACTGAGCCCATCCCTCATCTCTAATATGGAAGCCTCTTGAATACTGCTAAGCAGAAAAGTACCAGCGAAGACATCAAAGTGCCTAGCTCACACCAGTTGTTTTCCCATACAGTCATCTGTTGACATAAGACTGTTGAGATGCTCCCTTTCCCAATAATTGCAAAAATACCTGAAGCAAGCAGATGAACTGAAGTAAAGTGAAGTAAAATAAGTCGCTATGTATTTATTCATCTGAACAAGTACTCAACTTTATCAGTGCGCTTTGAGAGAGAAGCCTCAGGTGGATTCCATCAGAAACATTATCTCCACCATGCATGTGTTATAAAGGAGCACATTTTTGTATCTGATGAGGAGCCAGCTTCTCAGAAGAAGTCCAAATCACTTATTTTTATTGAGGAATTTATTTCCACTGCCCGATTTAACATTCTAACCCATGAAGGCTCACAAACGCCACCAGGACAGCAAACACTAACTGCTGATTGTGGTAGCAGAATTGCAGTAACTTGCTACATTCTGCTTTGTGTCCTTCACACTGGCTTCCTTCAGAGAGACCGCTAGCAAAAAGCAGGAACTGATACCTCTAAAAGTGAGACAGAAGCTCAAGAATAAGGCATTAACCAGTTCACAGCAAATAACTCCTCACCTGCGCCCTCATTATGACATACACTGCCATGGCTCCAGCCACAGGGACAGAAACTGTTCCCTCCTCATGTGTTTACTCTTCTGTTGGCCATCTGCATCCACCCACCGGCAGCACTGACGGGAATGACATTGTCACTTCATGCTGGGAAAAGCACAACTGTGCTCTCATTTCAGCACTACATGTAGCTGTTGTTGCCTACCTCCTTGCAGGATGGGACATGGAGGCAATCGAGGCCTGTGCAGCCTTGGGCCTACAAAAAAACACCAAATCCTGCATCACCGGGAGGGTCTCACAGGGCACGGGGTGCAATTAGGCGTGGGCTAACAGAGGCCCAGTCCAGCCAGCCTCTCCACCCCACTGTCTGAAGTCGTAGCTCTGCAATGACTTTGCGCTCTTGGCTTCATTCTGTGAGATCAAATCACCCTCAGCTACACCACTGATAAACACTCTCAGAAAAGATCATCTTCAAAACCCTCCATGCAGTTCTGAGACAAGAGGAGTAAAGTCAAACCTGCCTTTTTTTTTTTTTTTTCCCTCCTGTGGCAAATACAAATTTGTAAATGGTTTCATAATTGCAGTATGGTGCAAACAGAAGCTCAGTGCAGTTTACAAGATAAGATTTGCTCAGATTCACAAAAGATTGACAGGGAATTCCAGCACAAAGGTGATGTAAATCAATGCACATCACCTGCAATAAGGATAAGACTTGTAAACTGACAGAGGAAAAGATAAAGCCTGTTTAGATGTAAGAGAAATGGCTGAAGAACTTAAACCCTTTTTTTTTCCCCCCCCTCACGAAGTGATAAGATAAAAATGTTGTTTAGCACATATCTTTGAAGCATTGTATCAGGACAGGTTATCTTGCAGAAGCTTCTTAAGATAAATAAATTGTTATTTATTTATTTACTTCTGCTAACCTCGTTATCCACAAAAGACCACGGAGATACACAGAATGTCAAAGAATGCAAGCTTTTCCTATACTGTGTTCTCACAAATTCCCTGAATCAGCCCAGAGAACTCTATAACCTCAGAGCAGCTGTATCCGTCTCACTGGCAGCCTACTCCTCCTGCCCTGCATTGTTTCAAACTTGTAAGAGAAACAGCTTAACTGATGTCGTTGTTCTAATATCACTTTTCCATATAATAGCACCTGTCACAGGAAGGTTGGACAGTTTTTGAGTAGGAGGGTGATAGCTGTAAGGCTTCTTATGTTTTGATGGGCCCACTCAAAATAATTTAATAACTCCTTTTGGAAATGTTTAGTCAAGTATCAGTCAGGACAATTTAGCTTTTGAGTTAAGTTGTTCTTCATGTCTCTCAAACAAGTTAGAAGCTGGAAATATGAACTTCTGAACATATATTTATCCTTTTATTATGATGTAAAAATAACTAGAACCCAAAAGCAAATATAATTTCTACAATACCTTGAAAAAATAATGGTGTTACCCTGCCCTGCAATATGTAACCTTAATGATGTCTCATAGCTCATCACTGAAGCCTGGCTTTTTTTTTTTAAAAAAAAAAAAAACAAACCTTTTGATATTCAAAGCATGTGTAATCCAGTATTTGTTCATTCATCCCTCAAAATGCGCAGTATGACATGAAGATTTACAGTCTAAAATATTGTTAGCAATTACTTCAACAAGATGTGCTATTGCATTGTTCACAATGGGCAAATTATTGGCCAGCTTTAGTACAAACAACTTCAAATAAAATTGAAGCATCACATCTGTTGCCTGAGTAAATGAAAGAGTAAGAACAGAGACTCCGAAATAAACAATAGTTAACTGCAAAATAAATACAGGCCTGAATTTATTGCCATGTGTATTATTTATTATTCTCTGCCTTTAATTTGGGAAGTTCAGCCTAGTTGTATCTGCTCAAAAATTGTGCTAACTGATAAAAGCCTAGGCAAAGGGATAGAATATTTCAGGAACTGGGTCTAAGAAATCCTCCTGCCTCCAGCACTGAACTTTGAGATTAAATCAACAGCAAATTCTGAATCACTTAGTGGATGTCCAGAGCCTGGAAGCCCTTAAAAAGATTTCTTGGATGAGGCCAGGATTTAAACCAAAGATTGCACCAGGTCTTTGACATGTCAACATGACAAAGATTTTGCGTACTTGAAAGCAAAGACTCTTTTATTTTTTAAGCTTACAGCAAAAATTAAATTTCACAACTGAAATGCTATCATGAGAGATACATGAGACAGGTTTAACAGTCAATGCAAGAGACATCAGAAATAGCACTGGACAGTAAGACAGTCCATGAAGTAAGTTTTCCCCAGGTTTATTGTATCATAGAGGTAGATTTACATGCATATGAGCTTCCTTTTGCACCACAAATTCCATTAAGTTAAGACAACAACAACCCTTCAGATGGTGTTAAAGTAATCATCATTATAGCTGCTAGCTATCCTCAGACACTTAAAACATTCAAATTATGGATCATTGATATTGCTAATGCGATACAGTTCAGACACACTACTAATTTATAGAAGGTTACTGTGGATTTTTAAGTATCTAATTCACTCCAAGAGTTTTCAAGAGTCAGTAAAAAGAAATGCTTAGTACAGAAAGACTTCTTTTCAAAATGACAGGACTCTTCCATTATTCATCATCATTTTGCCTACAATGTGTCAATTTATCCAGAAAATATACTCATTTAGGAAAATTCATATCTCTTTGTTAGGAAAACAGAGTAAGGATTTATTCCTTCGGCAAGCCTTTTTTTTTTTTTTTTTTCCCCCAGAGAAGATTATACTGTTTATGGTATTTCAGTGGATCATCTAGTTATAACTTCAGAAGAGAATATATTCAAATTTTGGGGAAATACAATACACAGGGATCACTTATTCATCCTTTCGGTTTATTTCTGTCAATTCTATTTCATTGTTCAACCCTAAAAGGGGGGGAAATTTTAAATCAGCAATTTCTTTCAGAGATAAAATACCTCAGTAATGAAGTATATATATATATTTTTTCAAACTCTGAGTGAAATGTGTCAGTCATTCCTAGCGAGTTATACATGCAGGCAGAGCATATTTAAAAAAAAAAAGAGTGTCATTCTTTTCAAATAAATTCACTCACATTAATTAGTTCCACAGAACTGTTAAATGCTGACCTTCACCTTAAAAACACCGCATGCTTACCAAGAAAGCATTGCGTAGCAGTGAGGTGCTTGGCACTGGAATAATTTGGTTAGTTTTGCAGAGAGATGGAATAACAAAGAAACAACCTCCAGAAAATAATGGTTCATTATTCATTTACACAGGTGCTCCCCAGGACAAGGAAAGGTAAATTATGCCACAATGCACATGAGTTGAAACCACATGGTGTAAACAAATTTTAAATTTGTGTTTTAGATAATAAAGCACAATTGAAATGCTGTGTTTAAGTAGCTAAATATGAATCATGTATTTTGAGAAATTTAAGGACATCACTAGGGAAAAATATCCCAGAATAATCCCATATTAATCACCAGCATTAAAAAGCTGATGATTTTCCTTCACTGTAAACTGTGATTTGGGCTTTCTAGAAGTCCCCCGCAGAGGTAGCAATAACTGATATTCAGAGGATGACTTTTGCGTTCATCTCACTGTCATTAATACATGGACAGTCTTTTGATGGGATGGTGAAACACGGCACTTTCATACAACGTGGCCATTACACTGACCAGTATGGAGAAGAACATAATCTAATGAATGTGATCACAGATCAGGTTCGTGGCTGGACTGTATCATCTTGAAGGTGGTCTCTCATAGCACAAGTGATTGTATGAAATATGTATTGATTCTTACTCTTAGACTGTTCCAGCATGAAGGTTCATGGTCTCTTCAAATCCGACAGCCACTCTTGGCGATGAAACTATGTGTTTGAAAAAGCTGATCAGCAGTGAGAAGTACCTGAACTGGTTTGACATTATTGCCTCTTCCCACTGCACCGAAAAAATACCCGTACCTACAATGTGACGACTTCCTCTGATTTCTCTGATGTAATTTCATCTTACTCAACTGATCTAGGATGGTTAAAGAAGGCTGTGTATGTTTACTGCAATAGGTCACACCTCGATCATAAAATCATAGAATCACCAAGGTTGGAAAAGACCTACAAGATCATCCAGTCCAACCGTCCACCTATCACCAATAGTTCTCACTAGATCATGTCCCTCAGTACAATATCTAAACGTTCCTTGAACACCTCCAGGGCCAGAGGTACAGATGATTCTGCAAAAAAGCAAAAACAAAGCAAGCAAACAAAAAATCCTAAAATTTATTCCTCCCCTGATTTCTACAAAACTTATATATTAAAAATTTGCATCCAAATGTAGACTTAGAAAGTTATAGTAGTATAGCAACATATCTAATGACTGCTGAATTTTCTTAAATGAGATTAGGAGGTAAAATTAAAGTGACATCTTTAAATGATTATGGATAGCATTGAAATCTACTGCCAGTAAGTAGAGCTGCATTAAAAATGAACTTTAATTACAGAAAGCTTATAAAAAAAACCAACAACTTATCCTCATAATCATAATCCATAACCCAGTAGCTTGTTGGTAGAGCCTGTAGGGAGGGAACAGTACAGACTGTGCAGAAATAGCAGAGTCCCACCATCCAGACATTTTGGAAGATTTTGCAACTTCTGTTTTTCCCCTTGTGCTTGAGAACATTTCAAAGGCAGGATTATAAAAGACATCACATGTTCAGCTCAAAATTGTAACTAGGGCTCCAAGGAGAGAGAAGGGGGCAGGTACAGAGGCAGCACACGCCGTTTTGAAGGACTCATTACAAAGCACTTTTCTTTATACCTCTCTGCATAGGTAAGGATTGCAGCTGGGTGGATGATTCACCACCTCACCATTTAGACAACAAGGAGAAGAATTAGTTAACCTGAAACTACTTTACCAAGCTGCAGACCTGACCTAAATACCACAGTTAAGCAACAGGGGTTTGTGAATGTGGGATTTCAAGCAGGAACTGGACTAATGCAGACCTGACCCTTTGGCAGTCTTTGTTCTAACCTAGTTATAAGTATCAGTTGCCACTGTGCACTTGTGAATCACAAATTTCTCAATGCACTAAAGGGGTAAGGTTGTCACATACTAGAAACCTAAGGTCGCTGAAAATACCAAAGTAGTATCACATTCTTGAAGCAATAATTAAAGAGTGGTATCAAACCTCCTACTCATTTGCCTTTCCCCTGGGAGTATTTGATATAGCCTTTGCCTTAGGTAGAAACTTCTACTGATCCAAGATGATCATCTTGTTCCCACATAGGGGCATGCCTAAAATACAGAGACTCGAGTATTGGGTAAAAACAAACAAAAAAACCTCCAGATGCATACACACACACACCCCAAAACCAAAACAACCACCACACACTCATGCCTTTATCCTTGCATTGACACTTACCTTCTACTCTCAAACTTCAGTTCTCCCAGGAAAGTAGGGAAGGGAGGAGCAGAAAACTACCATTATTTGGATACTCCTTTTGCTGACCCCATCATCTTTGTTAATAGCCTTTAATGAGTAACTCACTCATGGATAAGCAGGCTAGCATTATTATTTTGTCGTCTTAGCACAGTCAGCATGATTCAGAACAGTCATAAGACTGTCACAGTTTCCAAGTTTTCAAAAGCTGTGGGAAAACAATTAATTATTAGCTGAGAGGGAAGGCTTAGCTCTCATTACCACAAAGAAATCCAGCAGCCTCTTGGTTGACATAAAACATATACATATGTACACACCCACTTAAAAAGGAAATACTGCTATCCAACAGAGATTACTCTAGAGCAGACAGATTTCCCCTGGCTGAGAGGTCTGATAACAACAGAGAAAATCACCGTAACAGTTAATTTTGTTTATTATACCAACTTGGCTAGGAAAACAGTCCTTTGAGACACAATGACTTGTCTTACAGCCTTAAATCATGCTGACTTTAGTGGTAAGACAGACATAACCATGCAATTAGGCATAAACAGTCATGCTTCCTGTACAAGGATTCCCTTTCACATCAAGCCTCTTCGAATAGCTAGTAGTGAGCCACTGCATGCTGACTACAGCCCTGATCAGAGAGAGAATGACAGATACCTGCTAGAAATCACTGATGCCTGGTGGTTTTCAGAAATTAAAATCTGTTTCCTAGACTTTCTGGGAACCAAGACAAGCTGTATCTGAGCATAGTTTGATGATCTTGTCAAAAGTTTGTGTGTGAAAAAAAAAACCCACAAGCCTGCTGGCTGTGCACATAGGCACTACCCACACTTGTATCAAAAACAGGTTGCATAACTTGGACCTTGCACAAGCAGGTAGTGGTTGCTATATGAAGACAAAAACACTGCAGGGTTATACATACACACCTGATAAAGCAAAGGGTCCTTTGAGAGATTTCCTGAACTACCTGCCTTGAAGCCAGAGCTCTGAGGGTCTAGGACTGGCCTCCCAGTAGTTGCTCCTGCTGAGTATGTGTAAGCAAAAGCATTGTGCGAATAGTTATTATGATACAGATGTCCAGAAACTGGGCCAGAAACATAGGGTACCAACCTAAGTAATTCTCTTAATCGGTGCAATTTGGATCCTACATTTCAGCAGCAGCATGTGCCCAGATATTAATCAAGTAATTCCAACGCCTCTAGTTGCTTTTACTTCCGAAAGACAAATTTAGGAAATCAAACATTTCTTTAAAAAGGTTCCCATTGCTGGCATTTCATGATAATATGCTAGAGAGCTTGAAACACTTTTGCTCAGAACAGCTGTATGTTTTGCATGGTTCCCAGCCCAAAAGTTTACCAGCAGAAACCTTCCAGGCATTTCTAGCAGATATTTAGAATCTGGGACATTAAAGCATCTCTCATGCAAATACATTACATTTACCAATTGCATCACTACCCATGGAAGTTGTGCAATGTCATTACTAGAGAGTTGGGAAACTACACCCAAGAATCTTACAGGCCTCTTAGAAAAGCTTATGATGACTTCATCTGATGATCCAAAAACTAAGCATTCATGCCTCTGGAAGGACTCATTAGTAGAAACATGTTGTTGTATAGGTTATCATTCTGCTAAGGAAGAGTCATGTAATTACGTGATTTAACTACGTGCTGCTTTTAAATAACAACAGGTACTAATCCCACGGAATTAGAAACTGGCAACTTCTGTCCGTAGCAGTAGCAGCTTCTCTTCGTTTGGTCAACTCTGCTATTTCTGCAAAGCGAGGGATGGGAATAAAATTTAAGTTTCTTTTTAGAGAGACACGCATATTAACATTACTACGTGACACCTTGCTTCCTCCTAGAAATCAGTGGCTGGACTGCTTCCACAACTTTCCACAAGCTCCTTCAAGTACCTTGAGATAAATAATAATTTTGTCACTCTGAAAGTTCCTTCTCGGCTGGTTTACCAAGGTATTGCCTTTAACTGCAAGCCAGTGTTTCCAGATTTCTTTTCCTCCTGTAAGTGCTTAAAATTAGGAATGTTACTCTGGGAATTCCAGTGACAACTGATTGCCAAGTCCTGACAATGAGCTCCTAGCTCTGACTGTGGGCTGAACATAAACGTGCCTTAACAAAAAAGGTATTTTGGATTTGGTGGTTAGTTTTTTTCAAATTATTCTGTTTCACCCAGTAAATACAGAGTTTAATTTCTTAGGGCACTGTCCTAGTTTCAGCTAAGATAGAGTTAATTTTCTTCATTGTGGCTGGGATGAAGCTGTTTTGGATTCAGGAGAGAAAAACACAGTTGATAACACAGTGATGTTTTAATTGGAGCTGAACAGTACTTACCCTAAATCAAGCACATTTCAGCTTCTCACACTGCTCTACCAGTGAGTGGGCTGGAGGTGAGTAAGAGCTGACCCAGATTGGTCGGAGAGACAGCACATAACATATGACATCAAGCAGAACAATAAAAGCAGGAGCTGCCTGGGGGGACTGCTGCTGCTTGGGAACTGGCTGGGCATAAGTCAGCAGGTGATGAGCAATCACACTGTGCTTCACTTGTTTTGCAGATCTACCTATCTTATTAGCATTACTATTATTTTCCCTTCCTTTTCTGTCTCGTCTTTACCTCAATCCACTATTTATACTTCTTAAAAATTATATCCCCCATACCACCTAGTGGGTCGGAGTAAATGAACTGTTCTGTTGCGCTTAGCTGCCATCTGGGTTAAACCATGACAGGAATTCTTGACAAAAAAAAGACACAGAATTCTTGAGGAACGTTCTTCTGAATCGATAGATCTTTCATTCTTGAACCCAAACTCTTACTGTCAGAGTACATGCTGCAGTTGTTAACTATTAAAACTTTGTTTGCAGCAAACTGTTTTGACAACTTTTGAAAAAAAAAGGTGACAAACACTACGATTTTGCTTGCATAAAGCAGAGATAAAAGAAAACAAAGTATTATGATTTGCCATTTTCCAAGCTTTCTGACACTCGCAAAGCTGAAAAAAATGTAACCATGATAGGGAAAAAAAAAGATAAAAAGTAACTACCATAGCAAGAAGTATCTCCAAGATCACAGGCAGCAATCTTCCAGGATAGACACATACCATTTTTTTTTAATCAGAAACAAAGAGGATTAGGCAAGGAGTTGCTCATTACTTACAGTAGTTGAGGATAGCAAGCAGCTGATATTGACAAGCATTTATAACCCTGGAAACTAGCAAACAATTGTTCCATTTTTGAAGCTGGGTTAAGGTCCAAGGAAAGAGTTTTGTCCAGGATTTACCAAGCAAATTAGCCTTTCTGTAGGCTTGTCAGTGAGGATGGATCTCTCAAATTTAAAAGCCTTGGATTACAGGATGAACGTTCAAGAGTTCATGAAATTTTGTAAAAGGCTTGATCTAGTTTCTCTGGCTCTAATGCGCACTCCAAAAGGTCTCAAACCCGAGGGTATCCTCCACAAAACCGAGCTGCAAAGAACAGTCAGAGCTTTCTCCCTCAGATTTAACAACAGGTGCGTAGATTTAACAGAAGTTGTTTAAAAGTCATGACATATCATGAAAATAGGCTGCTGCTGCTGCTTTGAATTTGTCAAACCTCATAATCAAATTATGAATTAAAATTGTGTAACTTAGATATACTTCCTATAGCTTAGTCTTAAGATTTAAAAAAAAAAAAAAGCTTAGCGTTGTCTGTGTTAATAGTTTTAGTAGAAATTTAAAAGGACTATTTTAAACAGTACACTCTATTTTTTTCTAATGTATTTCATTTAAAGATCAAGAATTGTAACTTTCAAATAATATTTATTAGAAAAATACCTTAAAATATATTTTAGAAATCTGTAACCAAACAATTACTGCTATTTTTAATACTCATTTTTGCTGAACTAGCTAGAAGTCATCAACCAAAATACTGCTATTTATCTCTACAAATACCTGAGCTGTAGAATAAAAAGTGATATAAATATATGAAAATATAAATATTATTTTATATTACAATTTTATTAAAACTTTAATCAAAATAAATTTAGAGAAGTTTCTAGGACTTGCTCAGTCTCCACACAATCATATCAGAACTGAGCTGAGCTTCTGCTACTTTTAAAGCCATTTCCTGGTAAAGGGTACCATCCATTGTTTCGTTCATACTTTGCACACACTCTTCCTTTTCATTTTGAAGCTTCTTTCTGAATTGCTGAACTCCATCCTCACTGTCCAGTAAAGCAGCCACAGGAGGATCACTGATTTTCTTGCCAGGCTCATTCCACCTTGTCAAATTGTTTTCAGCTTTACTTTCTTTTGAGAAGAGGAAACTCCTTGAGGTGAACATTTCTTTTTCCAAAGCCAGCGCTAACTGCTCAGTAAGTACACCTTTGCTTCCGGATTTCAGGAGTTTTACATCACAGTTTGGTGGGAGAACTCTAGTAAGGCTATGAAGACACTGGAACAAGACAGTCAGACTTCTGCAAAATAAGAGTATTAAAGATATCTTGTGTGTTCAAAATTCTACAATGGTAAATATAATAAAGCTACTTTAAATCAAACAGATGAAAACTTAGGATGATTGTGGTTTTAAGTATTGTGTACACAGTACACAAAACTGCCAGCAAGGACTTTCTAATGGAATGCAGTCTAGCTACTGTATATCAAAAGAGCTGTTGCTTCGATAACAAATATTCAACATTAAAATATATATCCAGCTATGTAAGCATCACTTCTTTCTTTAAGAAACAATTCATTGTGTGTAAAAACCACACATGACAACACTAAGTTGCCTAGTATGCATTTAGGGGCAGAAGAAAGATGTATTCCTGTACTGTCACCATCAATACATATGCACTGCAGAGCTATTAGGTGGCTAACCGCTGGTCTTTTTTGAACAGCCACTGGCAGGGAAGTGTTGTGCTTAAAAAGAAACAGATATTCAAAATTAAGGACTCTGGATATAGTAGTGCTGGTAAAATTAAAAAGCATCTTGTCCTGGTTTTGTCAGTATTCCGTATCATGGTATCATATGGCAGGCTGCCTGATGCTTAAGCACAGCGCTGGATGTACTTCCTGTGCACTGTGCTTCCAGCAGACTCAGCTATTCCACGTGAGTTCCAGCTCTGGGAGACTTGATCTTCCAATTCTGGGTGAGGGGGAAGTTCTCTCATCTTTTCTGGGAGGCCAGTGTGTGAAGGCCTGCCAACAAGCACTTGGACTGACTCTCTCTCCTCCAGTTTATTTTTGGTTTATTTATTATTCTTAATTATTCCGTATTATCTCACATTCCTTTTATTAAATTAGTTTCTCCTATCTCAACCGGGTTTCCTCCTCTTCCTTCCCCCTCTTCTCTTGAGGGGAGGGAGGGGTGTCAAGTGATTAACTCTTCAAACCGTGACACATCCCTGAGTAGCTAGTTTTCTCATACTGATCAGTAAAGCTGCTTCCCTTAAAGCTGTTCTATTGCAATTTACTTATCCTAATTTTCAACTACTCATAACAGATGCAGCTTATCTCAGTTCTGAAAGGCTGTGAAAAAAAATTGTCAGTACCTTCAATCAGTCAGAGAAATACTCTACTAGAAAAAGATCAATCCAAAGAAGGGGAAAAAACAACAACACTGAAAATACAAGTATAAACATGCAGCTCATTAAGCACTGATATTAAGCTGGATTGAAAATAAATAGTACCACGTAACCTAAGTTTCCAAAAGGAGGTTTTCAAAAGTCCTGACTTTTAAAAGCATTACTCTTTGCTCTTACATAAAAGGTAATCAGCTCCTAACTGAATGAAGTTTTATCTTTTACTATTAGAGATTCCTAAGAGATGTACCCTTACTTTCTTTTAGTTTTTGTTGTTTTAGCTTGAACTATTCAGGAAAAGGAAAGTTTGTCAGTATTTGAAAATTACTTCTCACATTGTGAGCCTTATCCAGCTAAATCCAGCTATGATGGAAGTGTTACTAACTTGTTTACCTGATGTACATCATTTTAGCCCAGTAGTTTGACAGCCTACATAAGGAAATCACTGAGATTCTTCAGATTATTTCCTCTTCAATATAATGGTAGATAGAAAATAAAGTATATCAGAAAAATGTACAAGTTAGACTAAATGTATGTTGCATTACTAAACTGAAAAAAGACGAAGAATTCAATTTAAACTGTCTGGCTTGTTTTCATTAAAAACATTCCCTTATGATTAAAAAAACAACATATATTGGAAAAAATATGTATTAAGAAAAAACGAATATAAAATTACTATGCATTGAAATGAACCAAATAAATGGTGCCAAGTGTCTATTAAAGGGGACTAGATTGCTTGGAATTCAGCACACTAGCACAAAGTTAAATATGACAACTCAGACTCTGACATTCTCTTATCAGTACTATGGCTGTTGGTTATGATGCTAGTATGAGACAACATGAAGATAAAAGCATGTGTATAAGATGAATATAGTGTAAAACTTTTGACCAATTTTACCTGCAAAATACTGTTAGAACTCCTTCAAATGGACTTTTCAGTGTCCAGCTAAAGATTGTACCATACATATTTCCTGCTTGATGAGAGAACACCATGTCAGGGCATTCCTTAAATGGTACACAGTCCATTTCTCTAAGTATCCATGAATTTACTCGAGTCAGTGTGTAGTCAGAAGAAACAATCTGAAAGGAAAATCTGATGGATACAGCAAGGATAGCAAGTATGTCTTCCACGGAACCTGCAAGAAAATACAGAAAAAAAGATACTTAACCTAAACATTTTGATAAGGTTACACACAGCAGATGTGAATCAATTTTTGATTCACACTCCCAGTTTTACTTGCAGAGTCTGCACCTACATTCAAGATTTTCTTGGGAAATTTTCTTCTCACCTATATTCTTACACCTATTTCTGTCGAGCAAAACGGTTACCTGATTAACAAAGCTGCAACTACATAATAAGAGAGCTCTAAAGATAAATGTCACCTTGCCAAGGGAACACTATTAATAGCCTCCTGTGATATTAAGATAGCACTTTGGTGTTAGCTGATGATGTGGCATTACAGGAAGAAATTAAAATTCATAGCAAGTGATCAAAAGGACATTTCACTACATTAGCAGAAGCCCAGTTCAAAATCAGTTCAGTCAGAAACTACAAAGAAAAAAAACATACATACAACTCAATAGCTGTGCAGATGAGGAAAAGCTTCAATTATTTTGGTATTACCTAAAAAGTAGTAATGCTATGTCAGGAAAAATAAAAGTATGCACCTAATCAACAGTAAATATCTTATTTGTAGGAAAAAAGCAAGCTATATCTGTATTCAGATTTATCTTCAAAATTAACCTCTCAATGCACTTCAGCTCCAATGCTATAAAACCTTATAGCAACTATATGAATTTTTTTTATTTTAAAAAAATGGTTATTCTGCCTTCTATTTCATCCAGCTTTTAATTCAGAAGTCTATGCATTGTGTTCAAAGAAACATAATTACACCTTGAAAATTTAGCTTAATGTCATCTAGAAAAAACAGAACAATCAACCACATCTTTGTGAATCCAAATCCTATCAATCCATTTACCTGTACAGTAACTATTATCTTTTAGCATATTTACTGAATATTTTCCATTTGAAATATCTTCCAGACTTAGCAAAATTTTTCCACAGAGTAAAGTTATCCTTTTGCTCTTCAGTAAATCACCATTCCGATGGTTTTGCTTCTTTGCATGTAGTAGAACTGCACAACAAACACGATGAAATGCCAGTAGTGGTGAAAGGCTGGTAACAGCAGTGACTGTCTTTGCTTTATCCAGCTGAGTCCTAGAACATCTCTTATGAAACTCTTTTTTCAGATCATTCTTGCTATGCAAATCCAATCTCATCTTTTTTTGAGGAGGCTCAATTTGACACGAGGAGACAGATAATGCTGAGAAGACTTTGTTCACCTTAATGATTTTATTCCGACACTCAATAATTGGAGAAATCAAAGAGAAGTCTTGATCCATCACTAACGATAAACTGATATCACTTACTGATCTGTAAAAATCCACGTAAGATGATTGCATTAGTAGGAAGCCCAAAAATAATCACTGAAAACTAGCACACTGGGGGTGAAAAGAAAGCAAGCCCTTTTCCCCAAAACCACAGGCCCACAACTCTGGGCTCCTGGAGCCCAGGAGATCGAGGTTCTGTTGCTAGCCTACCAGGTAACCTTTGACAAACAACTTAATCTTCACAGATCAGTTCTCAACTGTAAAAATGGGGGAGAGGGCAAGGTCGCTGCTGGTTTTAAAAAAGTAGTTCCAAATCTTCTTAGGACTTCTGAAGCTATACGGGAATTAGGTATTTCACTTTCAAAAACAAAGTCACTGTCACCAAAGATAAAAGAATAAACACTCAAAAAGCAAAAACAACCTTTTTGCCTTGGTAGCTCTTAACAGAGGCCACCAAGAAGACAAGGTCAACTTCCTTGTAAACTTATAGCAAACTGATAGTTGAGAAATAATACACCCGTGGTTCCAGCAGAACAACCGAAGGGCCTGATAGGTCAGCTCCCTCACAATCACTTGAATGATTTTTAGTGGCGTCAATACTCCTTAAGCTTACCTTAACACAGTCTCAGCTACAACGCCTGTGAGAGTATAGGTCAAAGGTAACTTCTGACTCTAACAAAGTTTACATTGTACACTGTCTATCATCAGTTTGTTTCCCATAATCCTGTTTTTCCAAAGTGCATTCCAAGTTAGCTCCCTTGTCAATGGAGGAATAACATCAGTAGTAATTATGACTAGAACTAAGCAACTAAAATGAACAGAAGAAATTATTTTAAGGACAATAATGAGAACAAATCTTTTTGAAGCTTAAGTATTTTATGCCTGCTTGTTCCGTGTAATTCATTTAATGCATAGGCTTAACAAATACTTACTTGATTTGATATCTGACTACAGCATAGCTGAATATTTATTAAGTCGATCAGAGAAATAAAAATGTTTTATTCTGCTTTTTAAGGAAATTACTCTCCTTATGAATGGCAAGATATTAATACTTAAGCAGCAGGAACAGTATAGTTAAAACAGAGCTAAATCTATACCTCATACTGACATCAGTATACCTATGCTAATGTGAACTATAAAGAATCATAATTTTTGTCAAAGAAAGCGCCATTATAAATGCCTCCAGTAATGATGTAGTTATATTGACACAGCTGATTTTTGGCTAGATGATATATTTTTGGCCCAGCACTAGAGAGACATGCCATGGCAACAATACTGGCAAAATGCACTAGAAATACATTTTACACAGATGTTCAAATGAGAAAAGTCAAATCTCAAAAATCCACTCTTACTACTGCAGGGTCTTACTTGCAATCTCAATTTCTATAGAACTACAAAATGAAATTATTTGATTTATATACTTACAAACAAAATGATTCAGTTAGTTTTACTCCAACTACCAAGTTGTCACCCACAACACGTTGCCACAGTTTCTCTATGAAGTGATCTTGAAGTTTAGGAGTCAACGATGGCTCTTTACTAAGAGAGTGAGGTCTTTCCACATCATCCCAGAGACAGACAAGGCCTTCCTTACAGAAAAATGTTTGTTTAGATAAATTAAGTACAGATATTAGTTCTTTTTATATTGCATTCCTTCATCTTCTACTACAAATTATTACCAGAGGTGCTTTTAATACACATAAAATGAAATCTATACAAACTAGTTTATTCTCTAGAATAGATTTACAAGATAGAAATCCACTTTCTTAAAACAAAAGCTATAATGACAAAAACAGCTCATCCTCTGCTTGTAAGTGTCTTCTTCCAAAGATGATTTAAGGCATTAGAAGTTATATTATATTAATTGCTTAAAATTTTGCTGTCTAAACCCGGTTGACTTGAAGGAGACCACAATATTAACTGAAAGATCAGGTAGATTTCAAGTAATTATGAGTCTTCGTTTGAGAAGCATACAAATATAACATTTGGCCAAACTCTGTCACCTTTCAGCTCACAGTTCACACTGTCCCACTGCAAAATAAATTTCGCCTACAGAAATCACAGCTCATTTTTCATATCATATTAGATCAGAGACAGGTATTCGATATCCAGGCAACTGTGCCAATTAAGACTATACAGTCCTCCTACTGTTTGTCATTAACTCTTTGTTAAAGGTTATTCCTCCGTACAAACCAGTCACCAGGAGGTACTGTGCAAATCAATTTCAAGAAAAAATTAAATTTACTCCTAACTACGTAAATTGTCAGGTTAAAATAATGAATCAGGCTTTACTTAGAGCAAATTAATAAGTTTTGGAAGTGGCAGTTTCTGCTGGTAAAAGCAAGTGGTTGAGGGAAGTGCCTCCTACAAATGGCTCAACAAAAATCAGAAGTGATCAGTGTGCTTTCTTCTGTAGTTTACCTTTTTTGCGCTTGGTAGAACATGGCTTCTTCCTTCAACAAGATCTATTAGTGCTCTGCATGATTCAAGAATAACTCTCTTTTTGAGACCTAAATGCTGCTGTAGCTCTCGAACAGATGCGAGACCAGCCTGTAAAATATAAAAATGGTCATTAGACATAGTCTCTAGTCTACTGCAAATAAGAATTGGTATTGATGTTACCAAGATAACCTTCAGCATTCCATTTTATGCAAGTATCACAATGTAAGTTCCTGATGTTTCTCAAGTAATGCTTCTAAAAATTGCTCAAGTATTCTGCTGTCCAAATATGAATCCAGGAGTCTTGTTCTCTCAATATAAAATTCTGAGTTTATCTTACTTGGAGAATGTTTGCATTAGATGTTTATGTAAATATTCAACTCTTCCATTATTGTTTCTGCTTTACTTCTGTATTAACATCATTTCTGATGTTTTGTCAAGACTAATATTGATTATTGTTCAAGTAAATATATTGAAAGGTTGACAGTTTTACAAACAAATACATAGACAAGTTCCATGCATTAAGTTATTATATGTTAAAAAATTCTTCAAGAAGTTCTCTGGAAAGTAAGCTCCTCAGAAGTATGTTACTGTCAACAACAGAAAAGAGAACAAAGCCTATCACTGGAAAGGAAAAACAGCCTCTAAGCTAATAAACAAATAAAAAAGACATCAGATTCAGTCATCACCAACTGACAAGCCTGAATGAAAAGCACTTCAAGTAAGAGGAGCGATGCCATTTGCTCATGATGCAAGAGCAAAGGGCATTTAGAGCAAATAGCCCCCATCATGATGAATTCTCTAACAAAATGATTTAACACCTATCAAACCAAGCATCACAAGTACCAGATTCCACGAAATACTCCAGTGCCAGACTTGGCAAGGGAAGAAAAGAAAAAGTTAAGAACAAAGAACAAAGCTGTGGAGGGACTTTTTATAAGGGCATGTAGCGACAGGACAAACTGTAAGAGAATAGATTTAGACTAGATATTAGGAAGAAATTCTTTACTGTGAGGATGGTGAGACACTGGAACAGGTTGCCCAGAGAGGCTGTGGATGCCCCCTCCCTGGAAGCATTCAAGGCCAGGCTGGATGGGGCTTCGAGCAACCCAGTCTAGAGGAAGGTGTCCCTACCTATAAGCAGGGGGGATGGAACTAGATAATCTTAAAGGTCCCTTCCAACCCAAACCATTCTATGATTTTATGTTTCTACAATCTCTTCCTAACTTCAGTCAACAGAATACCAAACTACTACTTACTCCTGTTCGTAACTCCTGAGTAAGAAACTCAGATACAGAAGGAAAAAAACAGGGAAATAATAGTGAGAAACAGTCAAAACAGCCAAAGATTTACAATTGCCGTCCAGTGTGATTTTGCAAGCACTTTCTTCCTCTTCATAAAGCAACACAAGAATGAGAACTGAAATTTATCACATCGTATAAACTAGAGTAACACTCTATCACTGTTTCTGGAACAAGGGAAACATACATCCTTAGTCCCCTACCCAAGATGTACTGAGTAACAAGCACAAGCAGAGGTCACGATCTTTACACTGTGGTACAGAAAATAAAAGTGAATCATTTTAAAAACAGAAAAGAAACATCCACTTAAAAACATTGTAGTATAGAGCTGAACAAACAAAGCTGAGAGAAAATTCAGCACAATCAGTGCAACAGATGAATCACTGTCAGAAAGCAAAGCAAATTAAAGCAGAGGCTTAGTAGTAAGTAGGACAGCACTTTGACACAATGCAATTAAACTTACAATATTCATAAATAAAATAATACCCATACATACAAAGCTAAAAATACTAAGCCAAGAACTTTTTGCAAAGGGCAGAAAATGGAAAGGAAGATTCACAATAGACAGGACTAGAACTACAGTGAAAAGCAAAAATGGAACAGTAAAAGTAGACAAAAATGCCAGAGGGAAACATAATTCAGATATCTGCTGCTTTTTTATTAAATAAGAGTCTCTGTGGTTTCCAAGCAACTGAAATCCTTTATGAAAAAATATCAAAAAAGGCTCAATCTACAGCAAAGGTTACACAGAAAACAACTACTTGTTATTATTTCTAATCTAAGTTTTAAAAATAAAATGTACAGAACATTTCTTGAATAACTTCCCACCCACTACCAAAACAACATTCTCAAAATGGGAACAAATAAATTCTCAATTCAATAAATGAGAGGAGAGGGAAGAAAACCACACAAACCAACCCCCCCCAAAAAACAAACTCTAAACAAAACACAGAGTGCCCTAAAACAGGCAAGCCAAGTGAACGGAAAAAAAATTAATCAAGAGCCTAGCACTATAACCCTTACAAAACCGTTTGGCAGTTGGTGTTGAATAATCCTATATTCATGTCAGAACAGACAAGTAAAATCATGAGAAACGCTGTAACCACAGCCATAGTGTAGCTGCACTACTGTGCCAAAGGAATTCCCCTTCAAAGACAGTGTAATAAGTGCTAAGGAAAAAAAAAATCTTCAGGGGCATAAATGCTGAGTGCAGGCCCTAAAGACTGGATACATGATAAACACAGAGCAGTTCCACTGACAGATATTCCAGTTTCATTATCTACAACATGCCACTTACACATATTACTGTGTATGACTTAAATGCAGTATATTTCAATGTAGTGGAGTATAACTCCTACCAAAGTTTTCACATGGCTTGAAAACAGTTACGTAGGCATAAAATATTTGGGGGTAGCAACAGAGGTATAAAAAAAGGCTGCATTTGCTCTTTGCCCTAAAATAAGAGATACCACAGAGATTGTTAATGCAAACTTGACAGCAAATTTCTAGAGAACTTGAATTTTCGTGATAAACTAACTAATAACTTTTGGAAATTTCCAAGCTAAGCAGGATCCATGCACTACTGCATCAAAACAATCATCCTTGAAATTCAGTTACATCAGATAAGAAAAAAACCAGCAACAGTACTTTACTATTCAGGGAAACATACAGAACAACAGAGATATCAGCAAGGAAACAACATTAAGGCTAAAATCATATCTCCACCTACTTCCAAATTTATTGCCATGGCAATATCAAGGATTTAAAGCATTAAAAAAATAAGAGGATTTTCAATTTTCTTACAGTGCCTCTGCTAGGCTGTGACTTGGAAAATTAGAGATCTACTATGTCTAAAAGAAATTAAAAAAAAAAAAGTCTTATGAAAGATTGTGTCTTCATCAGAAGGACTTTATCAGCAGATGATACATAAGATCTTCAGTCAGAGGCTTGCTTCTATCAAAACCAACAGAATGTGCAAAACAGAGTATTCATTTGATCCAAACACAGATTCACAAAGCTGTAAAGCAGAAAGCCAGTCAGTGTATAAAAAGACAAATGTCAAAAGACAAGTTACGTAAAACATTCAGCAGTCAGTGGCAGGGCAGACAATCCACATGACGAAAGTGGAAAGAGCAAAAAACAAGAGATGGAAACTAATGCCTGTTTGGCTGAAGGACATAGTAATGTAGCGAGTAAGGAAAGAGTAAAGGAGCCAATAAATAATGTTTAAAATATATCACTACCCAAGTCATGGGTAGAAAGTAACATATTGTGAAGGAAACTTGCACTTCTGTATGTAAAAACCAGTAGACCTCTAGTGAGCAAGGCTAAGAACTGTAACAAAAAAAAAAAAAGAAAAGAAAAAAAGGGCTAGAAGGGACCTAAAGGTTCTCAAAATTAATCCAGCTACTTTCTTCTCACTTCCAGGAACGAGAAATCTATTTTTTTCTGCTCTCCAAACAACGGCTTCTATCTTTCAGGAGACGTATAGTATCTCTAGATATCTAGATATTAGAAGAAAACAGATTTACTTTTTTTTTTCTTCCCCTTTTTCAGTGTTTCCCTCATGGAAACAAATCGTAGTCCTCCTTTTTTTTCCAGTAATAAACAAAACTTTTCCTGGTGAGATTCCTTCCTCTTAAAGTCTACAGATCAAACTACAACCATAGACTAAAGTTTTCACTAATTCACAAATGAACAGAATAATTACCTCCTACTTCATACTCAAAGCACTGCAAGTAAACTAACAAGATTCTTACACTGACTTTATCCATGATTTATGCTGTCTTCAGAAGTTGTTAGTTTTTTGCTTGTTTTAAATAATTTTCTTATTTCGTCAATTACTAACTACTTTAGACCAAGGCAATCACACAATAGTGCCAAAGAACATCTGGGAGAGCGTGCTGGATGTTTACTAACATAACTTAAACTAGAAAGCTGTATCTTCAAGTTTCAGTAGCAGATGATATAACCCCCGGATTGTCTATGCTCTAGCATGTATTATTCCCCAGCATATTTTATATTAAGCTAATTAAAAGAAGGATACACGTCTTAACTTCATTCACTACACTGCTGTATTATGCCAATAAAACTGCTAGTATCAGAAAGGAAAACATCAGCAGGTGGTGAAATAACAATCATCACCAATTTGGGCAGAAGTTAAAGTCAACTTGACTGAAGTCCCTAGACAAAGAAACAGTTAATTTTTCCAGGAACAGCTGCTACTCATCAGCACTCTTTGGAAACCTGGCATCTCAAAGTATGTAACACTGAGTAAAAGAAGTAAATGCTCTGATATTATGAAACTAGCATTTAAACATCCAAGAGTAAAGTGACTGTTACAAAGCTTTTATAAAATGGCTTCAGCATTATCACAAAAATTTAATTAAAATTAGATACTTCTAATTACCTAAATGCATTTATAACAACTGAATGAACTGAAACAGACAACCACCAATTCAAGAATGGATACTTAATAACACTAATTTCTCCCTGAACCACTTCTCCAATAAAAATAGTATTATTAACCTCACCCTTTAGACTAATGATACAGAAAATTAATTTGGAGAAAACAGGAAGGTAGATATATTAGCACAAACCTGTAATCTTGTTTCAAGAGCTTGGATGGTAAGCAAACCATTCTCTTGTAATCCTTCTGCAGCAGGAACATCGTCTTTGTAATTAATACCACTCTAAAAAAAAAAAAGCAAAAATATTTAAAAAGCTGGAAATAAGGTACAAGCTATTACACATTATTTAAAAAAAAAAAAAGGGTGAGGAAAGCAGAAGAATAGCCATATTGTTTTAGAAGAAAAATCTCATCCTCTGAAAGCAATTAAGGATTGTTAATACATAAAAGAAAGACACAATTATGAGACAGTAATAAACATGCACTATAACCTTAATTTTCTTAACTAAAAGCTAAGCATTGTAGAATATCTATTACATATCTGAAGCATCTTCAACCATATTCCCAAAAGAATGCTGATACTATCCAGGAAGTAGAATAATCTCTCCAGATAACTTACATCATGATTCAAACAGACTATTATACTCAATTATATTCAAACTTCAGAGCATTTCACAACAAACATTCAATTTCACTTAGCACCACTGCTTTAATCATTTCTCAAGTTTTTTAAGCACAGACTGAGCAGCTGAGAAAAGGCAAACTGAACTTACTTCATAGCTGACCTTTCCAAAATCTGTTATTTTGAACGTATTTAACACATCTGTATTGGAGTCATCATTAAAAAGCAGTAGCAGTTGCTCAGTTCCAGAACCAATGAAATCATCTACCAGAACAGACTTCACCTTCTGCCATTTGGAAGTAACCTGCAGTAGAAGAGGTTTCAAAAAACATATGTTTGGAATCTTGTATGTGATTTCATTTTGATGAAACTTGTGTCTCAGATAAGACAAGATTTCATTTCCATTGCGTCTTCTTGACAGAGCATTACACAAACCTAGTAGTTAATTCTGTCTCTACAGACAGAAGGAAAAATAAAGCGAGGACCTCCTTGTCACTTCTAGGAAAGAATGTTTTTTGGCATGGAAGGAAACCTCAAAAAGCTTATCAATTCCAAGAAGTTTATGCTTTAAAATAATAACAGTTTACTATGATTTTAATCTAAATTTTGCAAGCACATTTGTAGCTGTCTTAAGCTTTAAATTCTCATACTATAGATTTTGTTTTCAATAGAGGCTACACATCAGACTCATAAAACGTAGTACTAAATATTAGAAACCAGGATTTCTTTTCAAATATATAAGAAAGCAATGAAAGGAAAAATAACCATATACTTAAACCAGCTTATTTTAATAGAGGTGAAGGGAAAGACAAAAAGCAATAAATATTAAACACATAGCTTCTCATTTCAGATAGAACAATATATACAAAAAAGATGCAGTAGGAAAAGGGAGCTACTTAAGGCCACAAATACCTGCAAGTTCTCTCTCTGTACAACACATATATTCCCAGAGGAAAAAGACACAATAAATAGCAAATCATTGCTACTGGTTACAGCAGTTTTTATTGAGCATGGTTTCTCAAAAGGAAGCTCACAAACACCCTTATGGACACCATCTTGGAACCAGATCAGTTGATTCTTGTGCGTGATGGCAACAGCTGATATTCTGAGCTGTTTTTTCAGTATCTCATTCTTGCAGACACAGACAGAAGACACCACTCTGCTGTAAGCATGAGGCATGAAGCATGTGCCTGTCAGCATTTTTTGCATTTCAATTGCATATCCAAAGAACTCACTGCCCCAGATGGCTCTATCTGAAGTGGAAAACTCATCACCATCCTCACTCTCCGGCAGGCAAGCAGTTCTGATCCCTAACACAACAGTGCCTTCACCCTCAATTTCACCTGTCCACATAATGGAAGAAAGTTGAACAGGAGCACTCAGAACCGTGCAGGTGTCAGGAGAGATGTAGAACAGCCTGTTGGCGTGCCTCCACAAGACCGAGGGGCCAGCAAACAACCTGACATCCTCTTTCAGCTCATAATCCAATTTAAAATGACAAGACTGCTCAAACTGATTGGAGCTGTGAAGCAACAGTAAAAGGTGCTTGACAACATTATTCTGTTTTTTCATTTTCATCAAAACACAGGGAAGAACAATCCCTGTTTTGGAATGCGTTGCGCAGTCACAACAAATGATTTCAGCTTCTAAGTGTTTTGCATGCATGCTAAACGCTCCAGAAGACTTCTGAACAAACAGCTTAGTGTCTCTGTCAAATGCCATCCTCCTGACACACAGCTTCACTGTTTTGTCAGCTGCTCCCTCCACGTGCTTTGTTTTTGACAGCTGAAACACGAGGAGTTCTCCATTGTAGGACAAGACGTGCTGTTGCTCACTCAGAAACATCTTCATTTCTCTTTCTGTGCATTCCCCTACACGAAAAACGGATACCTCTCCATTTTTGTCAGGTTTAGCCTAGCTATAAGCTCTCCACCTGCAAAACGAAAGCGGAACAAAAAGTAAATCGCTCTGTGAGCAGCTGCACTAACCCTTAAGGAAAACTACATCACAAAGCAATGACATAGACGAATTGAGCGCTTTAATAACACAGATGAGAACGGCGTAACGCAACGGTGCGCCAAAAGACTTGCAGAACTAAAGCGTCCCAGGCACGTCGCAACTGCTGGGCTAAGTTACAGCCCGCCAGCAGCCGGCCCAGTAACATAGAGACAACGCTAACGCCGACCGCACCGCTGAGCCGCCCCCGTCTGAGGGGACACGCCCGCCCCGCCCACACAAGCCTCCATACGAAGACCCGACCCGGGGGGCTAAATTTACCCACCTGCCCGCGCCGCAGCGCCGGACATGACGAGACAAGGAAAGCAGCACAGGCCGGAAGCGAGCACAGCGCGCGCCCCTCCAAAACTCGCGCCACGCAGCGCATGACGGGAGAGGAAGCTGGGCGCGGGGAGGCGGGGCCATGCCTCACCAAGGGGCGGGGCTACAGGCCGCCCGGCTCCCGCTGCTGGGATGGGCGTCTGGCCCCGCCCACTCCCTTTGGCCCCGCCCCCTGGGGTCACGCGGCTTCTGCTTCGCCGCTCCTTCCTGCCCTCCTGCAGCTGCCGCGGCCGTTGCGGGCGGCCTCGCCGCACCATGGCTGACGTGAGTGGTCCTCTCGCGCCCCGCGCTCTCCCCTGCTTCCCGGCGGCCCTCGCGCGGGTGGGGTGGGGAGGATGGAGCGGCGGTTGGGCGGTGGTTAAACGGCGGGGTGGTCGGCCGGCTCTGCCGGCTCTGACGCGCAGGTGTGAGGGGCCGCGCGGGGCCCTTTCACGTCCCACCGGTTTCTCGTTTGCAGCGCCAGGACAAGGCCGCGCTGATCGCCGAGACGAGGCGGCGCTTCGAGGCGGAGTACCTGCCAGGTGAGCGCCCGAGCTCTTGGTGCTGCCTTCTGGGGCTCTCTCTGGTGTTGCAGGGGGTGTCGGGGCACGGCTCTGCCTCTTCGTGACTCGTCTGCAGGTGTTGGTGTGCTTGGCCATTGGAAATAGGGGAAATGCGCTGTCCTCACCGGGTGTGACCACAGAAGGAGTTGTTTTTCTGGAGCTGCTTGCGCTTCAGATTCACCCTGTCCCTAATTGAAGCTGTGCTATTTGTATGGCCCTCTTCTGAAGCTGGAAAGCTTTTGGGCTTGTAAATGAAAGGTACTAGGGAGCCTTAGGAGAAGGGGAATGGCAGGCAGCCTGGGGAGCTTTCATTTCAATTCCAGCTTGATTTGCATTGCTTATGATAGAAAACTATATAGTAGTACGGTATGCTAACAGCTGGAGCAAGCAGAACACCTTATTATGAGTGTATAAAGGTTTTCTATTAAAAACATGCTCTTACTAATTTCTAATGCAAATACCCTAATAACCCAGTAGTTCAGGAGTTGCATGTATCTCTCCTGTAACGTAAGCCTCAATTCTGCAAACATCTGCTTTGCATTGATGTCCCTCATCGTAGTTATTAGAGTTACTTACTGCTTTTATATAAGGGCTACACGCACCTGTGAGTTCTCTGTAGTTGGCTACAGCACTTATCTTTATAACTTTTAGAGGGTCTTAAGTGTAGCGTGACTTTGTTTTGTATGCTTGCCCTGCAAATAATCATAAAGAAATGATGGGCTATTGTTTAGCTATTGCATGATAGCATTATTAGAATAGCGCCTTGAAGGATGGAGTGAGTTTATTCTACCTTTTCATATCTCTATGTGATTAAAGTTTTCGTTGGTAGTCATAAAACTCAAGACAATGAAGAAACAATGACAAATTATCTTAAACTATAAATTCATTTTGTTACTGATGTTTCCAGTTCATTGGTTTTGTGTGTGGTTTTTTTTTTTATAGTAGATGTATCTATTACTCTAGAGTTACACTTGCTGTTAATTTTCTGGGTTTTTGTTTGCTTGTTTGTTTTATCATAGAGTAATGGAATGGCTTGGGTTGGAAGGGACCTGAAACCCACCCAGCCCCAACCCCTGCTGTGGGCAGGGCTGCCCCCCACCAGCTCAGGCTGCCCAGGGCCACATCCAACCTGGCCTTGAGCTCCTTCAGGGCTGGGGCACCACAGCTTCTCTGGGCAGCTGTGCCAGAACCTCACTGCCCTCTGAGTAAAGAATTTCTTCCTAATGCCTAACCTGAACTTCCGCTCTTTTAGCTTGAAGCCACTCTCCCTTGTTCTATCACTATAAGCCCATGTAAAAAAAAAATCAGTCTCCCTCCTGTTCATAATCTCCCCTCAAATACCAAAAGACATCCAGTGAACTCTCCCTGGAGCCTTCTCAATCTCCAAGCTGAACAAGCCTAGCTCCCTCAGCCTGTCTTCATAGTAGTGCTCCAGCCCTGTCTTAAGAAGAAGCTACTTAGCCTTCAACTGCTTTGAGACATTTGCTGCTGAAAGGGAGTGTTGCATCTTAGCTCTAGTTACCCATTAGAAACCTGTAACTCCACGAACTACTGTAGCTGTAATGAAACCTCTGTTGGACTGGTTGTTAGAGTCCTTAAAATAACATGTTACTGTTGCATGGGAAACTATAATCCTCTCTGCAGTGTTTTGAACATGTGCTTTCTCATAAGCCCTTTTTTGGGTTGTGGTGTAAGGATCTTAGCCCTTCCAAGAAAATAGGATTAATTTTTTTTTTAGATCCCTACCTAAAATTTAGGAATGCCACAAGCAAATTAATGTTGTCACACCCACTTAAAGTGTGAAAACCACAAGGTTTTAGTGTGGTTTCGGTCCTTCTACCTTTACTATGTTCTAAACTAGATATGTTATTTTTTTTATCTTTCCTCCTAGTTGAAAAGAAGCGGGAGGGGGCTTGGGTATCTGCAAGTTTCTGGGTTATAAAGGTGGAAATGATCGCTTGATATTCAGCAGTTTTAGTCTCCTTGAAAAAGTAAAGGCACTGTCAAAGTACACTGAGAAACTGATACTTTCACAGAAAGCTGTAGTTGTAGAATTGTGAGCCTCTATAGAGTGAACCTAATTCCATTTACAGATGAGCTGCGAGTGTTGAGCAAAATTTTCAGGACACTTGTATTTCTAGGAGGTTGCGGCTTCAACTGTTTTATTCTCCCACTGAAGAAAGCAGTGGTCCTGATTATTCTTGAGACTTAGTAATTGCATTATAATGGGAAAGAGTCGCCTCATGAAACTGGTAGTTGTGGGATTCCCCTCATGCAAGGGGATTTTCTAACGGACACGTGCACCATGGTGATTTGTAGTAATATGTATTGTTGTGAAATGAAAAGTTAAAGGGCCTTTTGGAATCCTCATTTTGGTTGAAGTCATTTATTGGCAGTGTACATTGTTTTAGATTAACGCAGAGTATGCTGAAGTTTACAGCTGTTTCAGAAAAAGTCTAATATTAACTGCCAGAAGTAATACATGTAGGAATATCTCACGTAAAAGTTACTACCAAATTACACACTACAGTATTGACTTCTCCCATTCTACCTTGAAAATTGCCATTTTCGCATAAAAGCACTAGAAATCCATTTCCTGGATTAAACAGCTGTCACATCTGTGTGACTAAGTCAAAGAATCCTTTTAATAGTCAGGTACAGTTTGGAAAACAGTGTACAAGAGCCGTACTGGCTCATCTCCATGAAGTTTGCATGGGAAATTTCTTGCTGACATTGTTGAACTCATGTGCCCTTTGAGGGGGATCTAGAAGGAAAACTTGGCCACTGTGAATCTTACTTCAGAACAGTACGTTATGTTAACTGAGAACTTCTGTTACATGATTGTGTGTGTTTTTCTGTTATCCATGGTGAATTTTGTCTGTATTTGGAAGACAAAACTCCAAAGCATGTGAAGAATGTTTTTCCTAGTAATTAAAGCCCTTGCATTTCAGCATGTGAAAGTTCCTCTTAGTGCTGTCTGTGGTAGCTGGACAGCGCCTTTTTCTGGCAGTTCGGGGCCTGATTTCTCTTCCATCTGTTTGTATTCTTTGTGAGAGCTGATAAATGTAAATGATCTGGGCATTGATGGGAACAATGGAAACAGATTATTGTTCAGTACTGACTGGTACTGGCAGTGTTTTCTAGCAAACAATCTTGTCTCATTCTTCGGTGGATTTCACTAGTTAGAGGATTTCTGAAACTACTTTTTATTCCTGGACTATTTCCATTTTAATGTTTGACAGAAATTGTAATAAAATCTTGGTAGTTTTTTCAGTCAAGAAGCCTGTTTTTCCACTCTTCTTTTTGCGTATTTCTTTTTTGTCTGTATTCCTTTTCCCTCCCTATTTGCATCCTCTTCGTTTTTACTTCAAATAAAGCTTAATTTTCAGGAAAAATACAGTTTTAAGTGTATGTGCCATCCTCAAAACAGCATGGTGATACAACTTGTTGAAAACTGTTAGGCTGTTGTTTGGAATACATTCTTTTCTTTGTTTATGCTCTGAAAAATTTGTTTTCAGAGATTCTTGGCTTTAAGACTGAGAAGTCTTGGAAGGGTAAGACAGGAAACTTGTATGGACAGGTTAGCCAACCTGTGTAGAAAGCTGTGATATTGATGTTTGACCTTCCTATTGAAAGCGAATTTTATAATTACTGAGACTGTACACTTTCAGCAAAAGTTTAAACTTATTGTCTCTTTTGGAGGCAGTTATTTTATTTATATCTTGTACTTTCATTTTGTTGAATTGGGACAGCTCCTTATTGGGAGGAAGCGATTTTGTTTTCCTCATCCCTGTCCTTGTATGGCTACAGACATTCTTAAACTGCTTTCAGCCTTCCAAATTTCCTCACTTAACCACACAGATATGTGCCTTCAATTGTTAAAGTACTTAACATGTTAGAAGTCAATTACAGTGGGTTTCCTCTTCCTGGCCATGGCCAGAGGAATAATTACGACAGTTTCAGACACAAGACTTCTTGACTGAAATATCATTTAGAACAGTGTTAGTTAAACTGAAAGGCTTGTTTAATCTTTACATGATCTGAGAAATTGCTTATTCCAATTCTTTTGTATAACGAAGTGTTGTTTTTTGTTTTTTTGGTTTTTTTGTAGGTATTTAGGTGAAGTCCCTACTTCTTAGCTTTATATATGACTTTTATTCTGTAAAATCTTTTCTAGATAGAGTTCTTCCCAAAGGGAGGAATCATTATTAGAGACTGTAAATTATTAACTTCCTTGGTATATCTTAGTATGGAACTTAACTGTACTGTATCTTTTCCAGTCTCATATTTTCCAGTCTTGTATTTTTTCTGTTCTTTTTGAATCTTGTGGAATTTATTACTTCTCCTAAAAATGCTTGAAGAAAACATTATGCAGTTTTTTCTCCTGGTAATGCAGATGAAACTGACATACAAAAAATAAAAGGAGAATGTTGTGGAGGAACTTGTTTGCTTGGTTTTAAGTGATTTTTGGAGTTTGTTTCTGAGTGGTTTTGTGTTGTAGTAGTAGTAGTAGTATAGAGTCTTCTGTCTTGGAAGATAATTGAATCATGGTTTCACCTTAGTTTTCTCAACTTGAAGACAACACCTATTAATAGAGCAGGATGTGTCCCTAACAAATAATGTAAATCAGAACCCTTCACTTAAACAAGAAAAAAGGAAGCTGAGTAGTGGGAAGAAATGGCTGGCCAGAATGAGTTTTTCTTCTCTCCTCTTACCTCAAATGTTCAATGAGGAAATGGAAGTAGTTTTAAGTCGCTGTCTTTTAAAAAAGGTTAAATAAGATGATGAAGCTTGAAACCTTAAAAGTTGTATGTGGGATCTAGTCCATCTTTTTGCTCTTAAACTGCATTTAAATGTTGCATGATTAATTCAGAAGCATTCTGATTCTTTCACAGCATTGTTTGAAAATAAGTTTCCAAATGCTTATAGAGTTATGGGCAGTGCGCAGATTTGAAGAGGAATCCCTCCCTTATATCGATGTACTTTCAATGACTGGATTACTGGAATGACTTCAAATCACTGTTTCATGCGTAATATACTACATTTTTATTTTGCGTTCACGATCTCATTCTAAATTTTATTTTGTAGCAAGAATTGGATAAATCAGGTAAGGTCAAAACAGTAGTCAGTGCTCGTGTTGTTCTATCAAGTCTTGCTGTGCTTCCCTGATTGAATTAAAGGTGTTCTACAAGTGCATGTGGAGGCAGAATTTGACTGGTTGCTCTTGTTTTGGAGTTAAATTCATACTGTGTGCCACCTTGTTGAGTTTAGTTGCTGAAGAGGGTGGGAGGGAACTCATTTTTCTGCTTTCTCTCAATCCAGCTTTCTTTACCTTTTGATTTTAAAAGTTTGTGTGCAATGGTTTCTACATTCCTCTTTCTCTTTTGTTTTTGTAAAGCATGGATTAAGTTAGATAATACTGAAAAATAAAAATTTAAGTTCAGAGTTGGGGAAAATCTGTTAGTGGCCCATAAATGAGTATTCTGAGGCACCTTCCACATAATGTGCAGACATATTTAAATTATTATTTGGTACAAGATGCACTGTTCTGTTATTCTTTAGGCAGTTGTGCTCCCAAATATATAATGAGTGCAGAAAGAGCCTTAGAAAACCGTGTGAATCCTTTTAGTTTCTGCTTTGTAGTGCGTGTGCTTTGTTCTTTATTTACACAATACTTACCCTTTTACAAATAGAGTTTATGGAATGGGTCTTGGACGAGCGTTTTGGTTATTAATAGCAGTCATCCTTAGTTGTAAGCTACTGCACCAGACATGTGATGCTGATGTGAGCTAAGTGTTTAGTATTTCAAAGCCCTAGTTCACTGTGGCTATGAGTAGTCATAAATGGTACGGACAGCCAGCATGGCATATTGAATAAGCCCATGGCAGAGGGATAGCTGATGCACCAAAGCTAAGAGAAGCCAGTACTTCCTTTACTGCAGTTCACTGTGGATCTGCCATCTTAGTTACTGTATATCGTAGTATCTTTGAAGCGGATTTGGATTGAATGCATGTTACACCAGAAGATGATGTGGAGTCTTTCTACCTTTTTGACTTTTCAAAACTTGATTTAGTGACCTGATTGAACTAGCAAAATAGCCGTGGTGTGAGCAGAGGTTGGTTTCTGCAGGTCACCTCTGTTCTCTCTGTTATTATTTTTTTATTCTAACTTGAAACTAGATACTGTTAGTCTTTCTCAGGCAAAACTGTCCAAATCGTAAATTACTTCAGGAATAATAAAATTTCAAATGAGCAGTTTAGACTTTGCAGAACTAAATATGTAAAATCCTTGTGACTTTTTCTGCCTGTGGCTGACCTAGATCCACAGAGAAGTTGAACAGCATTTCAGTCTTTCACGTGTTGGGTACTCAGACCTGTGCTTAGTCAGAATACAGGGAGTAAGCTGTCTGATGTGATTATGGAAATGATCAGAGAAAGAGCTTTTAATGGGTGAGAGGCTGACGGGCAGGAAGGGAACTAAGGAAGTGGGATTTGACTCTAGGTTTGGCTAGGGAACAAGGTAAGGTGGTGCAATAGGGTCAAGAGAAGCAAAAAAGTTGAAACATAATGAAGAAGAGGAAACTGAGACAGTAATGTATGTGAAAAGCAGTTAGATGCGAAGGGGTGCGCTGGGGGAAATGCAGCTTCAATCTGAGCAGATGGATGCCTTTAAAATTCTTACATATCCTTATATTTTAAATTGATTGCGTGGCGTGAAACTGAGAACATAAATTAAAATATCATTAAAGTAGGTGATATCTTTACGTGTAGCTCAGTGCAACTAAAAATATTAGCAGAATGTAGTGCTGTGCTTTTCCTAGCATCTTCCTCTGAGTAAAGGTTTCTGATTGAAGTAGGTGTCCCTAAGCCATCCACTAGCAATTATAAATACTTAATTCTATTGTGATGGCTGTGCTTAAAAGTAGTTACTTAGAATGGATTGCTGCTGAGGAGCAGTTTTCAAATATGTGCAAAAGTAACATCTAATAAAGAGCCATTCTTAAAATTTCTCACCCTAAACATGAACGGGGCAAATCACTGACCAGTTCAAGTGAATAATTAAAAGAGCTTGTATGTTTTGGTGATCAACAAAGAGATGCTCATCAGTGTTTGTTGCCTTCAGAAGCCTGTTTGTGTTGCTCTTGCTTTGTTTACGTTCCAATAATCCAGACTGTGTGGAGAAAGAGGAACACTGCTCAGAAAACTGAGGTGGTGTTCTTTAAGTATATCTACAATAAAAGTAGATTCGCTTCGGCATTTTTTAACAAACTTTCCGGTTTAAAAAAACATAAGAGCAACAACAAAAACCAAGCTGGGGATAAGTAGTAATACTAAAGCAAGGAGTAGCAGCAGGTTCTGTTTCATCTTAAGTACTTCATAAAGCATGTTAACCTGTTGTCTAGTTGTTAATGTGATATGAGTATGAGGCTTGAGGATTTGAACTGTTCTAGAGTTGTGTACCTTGTTTTCACTAAGGTAATAAACTATGCCAAGTATAAAATAGGTAATCTTTTTAAAGAAAATATCTAATGTAATGATATATGAAGCACAGTCAAAAATAGTCATTTTTATATCTGTTCTGACACTTCTTGGTCTGTCATGCTGATGCCTGTAAATTAAACAGCACAAGCTTGAACTACTAATTCTTGATATATAGGTAACCACCAGTACACAAATTCTTAGACTCTATGCCTGCTTATGTGTTAACTAGAGAAGCTTGTTTTTATCTTTGGAAAACTGTACTTCCCTCCCTCCTCTCCCTTATCTTCTTGATTTCTAATGTTTTTTAATTTGAATAAGAATCGCAGATTATTTTTCTAGTGAGAGCAATCCAGTAATGTTTCTAAATGTCTTCACAGTAGATAGAAGCGTAAGAGATTAATTGAAAACTTGTCTGCTAAGTTATGAGATTGAAAGAAATCCTTTATATTTAGAATATTTAGTAGTATTGAAACGTTACAAATCTCCTTTTCATATATTCATTGCAAATGCTATATTCTTACAGTAGTTGTTTTGTTTGCTAGATAAATCAGATAAGTACGATTCTAGAGATGTGGAAAGACTTCAGCAAGATGATAAATGGGTTGAAAATTACCTGATTTGGCGTCATGATGTTGTGGATGATACATTAAAGATGATTGACGAAAGTTTTCAGTGGAGAAAAGAATATGCTGTTAATGGTAAGCGATGTTATATAATTCATGTGATGGTGTATGTTGCTTTCCTGTTGAACTACATCTAACTTCTGTCTCTAGTTTCTTTAAGCTTCTTGCTCTTAAAGATTGCATAAATACCATGGAGTGCTAAGCAGTAACTTTTTTTAACCCAGTTTAGAAAAATAAATTAAAAAAAAAAAAAAACTTTGCTGCTTTTACCATCTAACTACTTCCATATGTATATTGCAAGGGGAAGAAAGTAAGTAGCTATCTTCTGGGTTTTTTTGTGTATTCACTGAAGTTGACCTCAAAATGATAATAAATTTAAATAACATTTAGGTCTCTTATGTTTTCCTACCGGCAACAATGGCTTGATACTCTAGGTAGAATAGGTGTGATTTTTGTTTTGTGAGAGTGTTCTGAAGATGAACTTTACAAGAATGTGCAGTCTGAATTAAGAAAGGATAGAGCGAGGAGGGCTGTAGGTATGGGCCTAAAACTAAACATTTTCAGTATTATTTTTTAATTCTAAGTCTTACTGGTATCTCTACCTAAATCCTACTGTGCAGCTTGAGAGGAAGAAGATAGTAAAGTTCTCATATTAGCTCAGTTTTTGTATTAAGTTTGCAAATGCCTCGTAAGGCTGCTTACAAAGACACTTTTGTATTTTGTTGATGGATTTCTGCATTTTTAGCAGAAATGTGATTATTTCAGTAATAAGATTAATAATCTTTCATTTGGCTTTGCAGACTTGACCGAATCTGTCCTTCCAAAATGGTTGTTTGAAAGTGGTGCTCTCTTTCTGCATGGATATGATAAAGAAGGCTATAAATTATGTAAGTTACACAAAGCATAATCAGTCGTCCTTTATTACTTTTTTTTCCTCAGCATTTTTGCAGCATCTGTTTTGGAAAATAAATGATTTAAAACTAGAAGGAGGTAGGTATTGACAACTGTCTTTACTAAAAGTGATTGGAAGTTGATGACTTTCAGTATCTCTTTGGATTACAGAAGTGAAATAAGCAAACTTTTTCAGCAATTTTCAAGAATCATTAACATTTAATCCTAATTACCGAGGAAGTTGTTATCTTCTCTGTTGAAATACATTATTTCTGTATCTGCTGTAGTGCATGTATGAGTAGAGTAAGTGTTGAGAATTTCAGTGCTTTATTTACCGTTGCTTTTCTGACAGCCCACATTCTCACATACTTGCAGTGGTTTGCAGATTTTTTTGTGTTCTTATGATATAGGAATGTTCAGTAATACTGTGAGCAGCTGAAAACTCTTGAAAGATGAACTCCTGAATTGTATGATTAATGAGAAATAAGGAGTAAGATGCATGGAGAAACAGTAAATATTTCCTGAAATACTCCTGAGTTTTATTGTGTGGTAGACAGGCCATATAATTTTCTGTTAATGAATTTGATACAGGATCTCATGCAGTTAAAAATAAATAACCTTAAAAACTACTTAAGGAAAAAAAAAAGACTTAAGAGAAATCACCAATTAGACTATCCAAGCAACAAACTTGAACCAAGGATGGGAGGAAAATAAATCTTCAAATCTGATATTGTGCTTTTTCTTCTTCTACCAAAGCTATTTCTCCCCTACAAAAATAGATTAGCAGTCCAGTCTCCTAAAAATGACTGAGGTTGAAGCACAAACCTGCTACTTTTCTAACAATACGGTGACCAAAAAAGTACAATTTCTATTCTAGGGCTCTATTTCATCAAGTACTTTCTTATCCTTGTGAGTTATGAGTGCTTTATGATCAACAGTGATGTTGTTATGCTTCATGATTTTCTTAGAGCCTCCCAAGGTAACTAATCAAAGATAAGTGGTGATATATTTTTGTAGTATTTACTTAAAAAGCTGAACATGATTATACTAGTTGATTCAATTTGGTGAGATTGGAAACTGAAGTAATAAGACAACTTATTTTAGTGGTTGGACTGAGAACTGTGGAACTGTTTCATGTCAAGAATATACAAGTCAGATCACTGAATAACAGTTTTTTATTTTATTGTCATTGATAATTAATGTCTCAATTTCCCACCCCCAAATGTTTCTTCTAGGAATGTTATTGGTTAAGAATATCTCAGCAAGCAAATTCAGATTGTGTAGTAGATAAGGGTTACTGGTTAATTAGCACTTGAGAAATGTTTCTTGTGCAATATGCTCAATTTTCATTATTACAACAAGTAGGTATTTTGAACTACACAGAAATTCTGTGAGAATAGTAGGTTACTTTCATGAGAGTTCTGTTTTGAATAGAGTATCTTTCTGTGATAGAGAATCCAGTTAATACATTACACTTGGAAAAAAAAATTGTACATGAAGTGGAAAACTTTCTTCCATGCAATTCATAGAATGAACTTAAGGAAGTAAAAGACATTGTTAGGAAAAAAAATATTACTTTAAGTAAAACTTTACTAGATTTCAGGGAGAAAAATGTTAGTGCATCTACAGTTATTTCCAGGACTTGTTTATTTTTCTGTTCAAGAGGTACCGAAGGTGAATGTTCTTCATGTTGGACCCCTTGAATACTTCTATCACTCTATTGTATAACTAGTCATTTGGTTTCAGCTGTTTTTATGATGTCTGTTACTTGGAAATCTGCTTCTTACAAGAGAAACTTGTCTCTGTGTGACTCATTTCTTATTCTAGAAGAATAAATATCAGGCTTTTATTTAAGTGATGTTACTCATCTTCTGGATTCCTTGATTTTACTTTAGGAAGATCTGTTTCTTTTTTATGTAATGTTACAATAATGTGTGTATAGTTTTGTTCAGAACATGCCAAATTCAAAAGTATAGAAAATTTAAGCAGGAAAAGAAGTGTAAATGTCAACCACAATACTCAGAATACATACAGATCACGATTGCTGAGGACTACATGATAGCAGTGGTAAATTTCACAGTGCATCCATGTATTAAAAAAATGTTTTCTGTTAATTTTTCTGTTAATTTTGCTTCCTTGTTTCATTGTTTTTTTGTGTGTGTGTGTGCTTCTTTTTCCTTTCTTCTTGCTAGTTTGGTTCAAAGTGAAACTTCATGTAAGAGATCAAAAACAGCAACTTGATAAAAAGAAACTCGTAGCTTTCTGGCTAGAACACTATGCCAAGAGAGACCATGGAAAGCCCTTAACAGTGGTATTTGACATGGCTGAAACTGGAATCAGTCACATAGTAAGTATTTTATTGGTTTTTCTTCTGCTTGTTTTCTGAATTATTTGACCTATTTAGGGTACCTGCTTTAGCAAGGGAGTTGGACTTGATGATCTCTTGAGGAACCTTCCAGCTGCTGCGATTCTGTGTTACTCCATAGTAGAAGAGGATTCTCTGTGCAGTCCTTTAAACCTAAGTAACATTGCAGTTGCTCATGGCAGTAATACGTAGGACTTGTTCCCACAACATAAGCAATTTCTGAAGTTCTTTATTACATAATAAAATTTGTTTAATATTATGTGCTCCTGCATATAACATCATATTTAATGCACCACACTGAAAACTTTTAATTTGGTAAATGGCTGAGCCAAACTGATTCCTGTGCATTAGTTACTTACCAGCTTGGTTTGCGAATTGTTACAGATGACAGTAGTGGAACTTAATTTTCTAAGCACCCAGAAGGCGATAGGCTGGGCCCTCTTTTATTGTGAATATAGTTGCTGCTTCGTCCTCAGTTGTTCAGGCTTCATTTCTTTTTTTTTAACAAAGCAAAATCTGTCAAGAGCGAGGGTTGGAAAAAATAGAGTAATGGTGAAGTACTCGGGCCTGTAGATAGAATAGTTGAGGTCTTTGAGAATGATGATCTGTCCTGAAAATGACACTTGAGTAACTGCTTGTGGAGTTCTGTGTTGTTCTCTTCAGCTGAATTCAACAGAGCAGTCGGTCTTCTAGAACGCACTTTAAGAATCTCAGCTATTTTAGATTGTAAGTTAAAGATCTTGCCTATCATTTGATTGAATGTCATCTTCCTTTTCTTGTTTATGTGGTAGAAATGCCTGATAAAATGAGCAAAACCCAGTATTGCATTAGGACCTTGCAGTCATGCAATTTAGGGCCACAAACATTTAAGACAGTTTTACAAATAAGGTATGGGATAGTTCAGTCTTGCAATTTGAGTTGGTGTTTTTACCTGTGACTATCTATCCATACCCTAAAGATAATAGTGGAGCAGTGTGTTCTTTTATATAACAAAAACACAAGAGTATATTATTTCCCTTATGTTTTAAAAAAAAATTACAGGCTCCTTTATTTTTTTTTTACTTCAGAGTATACTCCACAAATTGAACTTCTTTCCATTGTTTTTGAGGCTCCTAGAGACAGTGTCAGTGAGTGCTGTTCATAAGTCTTCCATTGCACAGTCTCATTTTGCTAGGGATTTTTTAATGTCAATTAGTAGCCTGGTAGCCACATTGAGTATTTGATAAATTCTGTCCTTCAAGAGCTTGAGGTTTTAATCTATTTTCCAGAGCATGTTTCATTTGTTTGTTCCATTGTTGATACAGTCTTGTCTAGTATGTCAGCTACTCTCATTGGTATGCAGTCAAGTAATTCTGATAGTTCATGCCTTGTTGCAGCATTTCAGGTAACTAGAGCTGATGTGGTTATTAAATTGCCTCTTCACATCTAAATTCTTATTTGTGGACTTTCATCAAGGTAATGGATCCAACCTCCTTATAGCTGATAGTATTGCTTCTGGGTACCCAGCAGAAATAAGAGCAGTGTGCTTGTTAATGCACAGGAGACTCTAATCATTCCTTGGAAATCTATCACTGTGTTTATGCTGTTAAGTGATGGATACTGTTTTGGTACAAGCAACTACCAGTTGAGATAAATACTTCTGCAGAACGCTATCTTTTGCCTCCAGAGGTATCTGAGCTTTCAGTTACTTTATAATTACTGAAGCTACTAATGAGGCTTTAGTTTGTTGACAGTCCTCTTTACAGTTTTTTATTGCTTTATCTGTAAATGTAGTAATGTGTTTATATCACTTCAGAAGTCAGTTCTCCATGGCATTTTACTGTTCTTGTGAGAAGCTTTTAGGTCCTCTATCAATAATACATTTTATTCTGCCTCTGGACGTCTCCTTTGTAGTAGTGGTCATTTCTGTTATAAATACTGGGGAAAATATAAGCACTTACAGTTTTCCACCTCACCAAAGTATTGTAGAAAGGTATTCCTCACAGTGTCGTATGTATCTGTTTCGTACCATGTCTTTTTTGCCTTTTGCTATGTTACCATCACAAAATCCTGCTGTAATAGCAGTGACTCATTTGCACTGTTTCTGCCCTGTTTCTCATTGGATGGGAGCATCCTTAAAATGGGTGGTACATAAGCAACTTTGTTGCGTGCTGTCTCTGCCTGTAACTTCTCTGGTAGATTCTGACTGCAGTTAGATGTTGAACATTTAAGTTATTCAATAGAAATTTCATTGTGTTTAGCTTTGACTCATAAGGCTTTGAAAGTAATCTGTCAAGCTTCTCTAGTGCTTAAAGTTTATTTTTCCTCTGTGTTTCCTGTACACCTTGAGTTTTGTTGATACTCTGTGGTAGTTTAGACAATTAATTTATTATGTTGATAAGAAGTCTGTTAACTGCTTTGTTACATCATAAAGCTAAGCTTATTTGACCATAATCCTGCAAAAATTTGACAAGGTACAAAGAATTGCACAGAGAATTTGGATAATGTTTGTAATATGTGTAAAACTGGAGTACAGAAGACTAAAAAGATATTTATTGTCTTGGACTACTCAAATGTTTTATCTTAATTAAGCTTGTATTCTAATGTTTTGATTTACATTATTTACTCTGTTTTTATTCTAGGACTTGGACTTTGTTCGTTTTATTGTCAACTGTTTTACAGACTATTATCCAAACTTCCTTAGTAAGTATTGTAAGCTAGATATTAAACATCATAGTCTTGTACAACAAGAGCATTTAAGAATACCAAAAGTGATGGAGGAGTGTTATTTTTTTTAAGTATTTTTGCATGCACTTTATCTAGTTTTCAGAAATAAATGAAAGATTTGTCCTCAGAAGTTAGTGTTTTGACCATAACAGAAGATTGGATTTTTTTTAGGTAAAGCTTAACTGCATGGGACATTTTGAGACTATAGATTCAGAATGTCTGTGCTCATAAGAATCAGCACAACTTTAAATCTGAAGTTTATTTACAATACATCCAAAATTGGCTGGCTTTTTATGACACACAAAGAATTTGTTTTGTATTTATTTATGCACATAGAATTGAATTAACTTTTTCATCCCTTAGTTCCTTGTTATCTGGAAAGATTTGGAAACTTGTATGACAGTTGGTGTCCTTTAAGAGTCTTCAGGGAATAAAAGAATACTGACTACATAAAATCTTCAGTAGCCGTGGTGGGCTTCCTCAGAACAGGATTAAGGCATGTTTGTGTGTGCACTTGGAAAAAATGTCCATACGTGCCTGCTAATTTTGTATGGATAGATGAATACTGAATCATTTTAGCAAGCTCATTGTGAGTTACAAATGTTATATGAAACTATCTGTGAATTTTGAAGCTCTGTAACAGTCAACTGTTAAAACTTTGAAGATTAGATTTCAATTTGCTGCCAAAAGTTTGATCTTTGACTGAAGTACAACATAATGTTTTTATTTTTTGATGTTTGAGAATAATATTTGGGGATGTTTCTGAGTCCAAGTGCTAACTTTTCAGTCTTCTAACACAAGGAAGACTGAGAACAAGTGTAGGCTTGCAGAGATTCTTGCTAATTGTTTGGGAAGAAGAGATGCTGAATATACTAGTTAACCTTTTTTTCTTTTCCATTAAGCAGTTTTCTAGATCAGGATAAATTCTTATCTTTCCCTGCTTTATTTTTTATAATTACTTACTAGTAGCAGTATGTCAGAAAATTAGTGAGCCAGAGAAGTCTCTAAATTGTGGAACTTTACCATATTCTTAAGTCTTCCACTTAAACACCTACTGTCTTTCTATAGTAATAGATGTTGGTTTTTACATGCTATAAACAAATTGTCGTGTTTACTTCCTTGCAGAAACACTTTCAAAAAATGACTATTCCTTTTTTTACATGACTTTTATTGCTGCAGTTCATGTTAAACTGTGAAAAGAATACATTTGGTATTCAGATTATTTCCCGTTCTTTACCTTTTCAGCAAAGATAGTGATCTTTGAAATGCCATGGATAATGAATGGTAAGTCAGATTTTTTTCCAAGATTGCAACTTAAAACTAGCATAAACAAGAAGCATTTTTCAGCTTTCTGTTTTAACTAAATGGTGGATTTGTTAGGCAATCATTTTTAAACCTATTACGTAGTTGACACACTGATGTCTTTGTCTAGCACTGTATTTTGGATTATACTTTAAATGGAGTTCATATTAATCTTGTTACCTTTAAAACTTGGGAGACTTTGATAAACATTTGCTGAATGTTTCCAACTGTAATCCTTTCAAAGCTAAGTTCATATTTAGGAATACTATAATCGCTGACAAACACTTTTTACTGGTCAAACAAATAGGTACAATTTCAGACAGACACTGGACACTGCAATTGTTGTATTCATGTACCTATTATCCATAATGCATATAAGCAGCTTATTCTTTTATCTATGCAGTGCAAATACATTTTTATGTTAGCTCCATACTTTTTTCTTTGTATTCATATTTTATCACCACTGAAATAACTAATGTGTTCAAAACCACTCTTAATCTAAATAGAGCCATTTAAAGCAGCAAATATTTCAACTGTGGAGAAGTTACGTATATGTGTATTCTTCAATCTCCCTCAGTCAGACTTGAAAACACAATTGTTTTACACCTCTCCCCTGTGCTGCTCTCTTCTTCCTGGACTAAATCCCAAGACAAGGAAATCATCACTGGCTAAATCAAAGGTCCTCTTCCCTTGAAAGTTTGTCATCTGTCTGCATTCCACTATAGAAAAGTGTATTTTTGTAAAATATTTTCCCTACAAGTAATATTTTTTTCTTTTCACTGTCCCCACATTATAATATTTTTAGAACAGTTACTGCCATATTTTATGGGGTCTAGTGTACTTGTTGCATAAGATCTACCAATACACTGAAAAAAAAGGAAAACCATGAACCTTTCTTAACAACTTACATTTATATTTTTTTCCCCTTTAAAGCTGCTTTTAAAATTGTGAAGGGTTGGCTTGGCCCAGATGCAATAAGCATGTTAAAATTCACGAACAAGAGTGATGTACAGGAATACATCAGTGGAGAATATCTGCCTCCTCACATGGGTGGAACTGTAAGTATATTAACATTCCATCATCCTTTTGTGTTAGGTTTAGACATGTTTATTTAAATAACATATGTGGTGTTACAATTTGGCACTTAGTGGATGTGAAATTTCTTGATTCTATCAGAATGATAGTTTGTAAATCACATCAGTAAAAAATTGATTAATTTTATGAGAATTTGGTATCTTGCAGTCTTAAATACGGAAATCAATTTCGTGGATAGTTTTAATCATTCACTTTCAAGTCATAGGAAGCCTTGTTTTCAGATCTTCAACAACAAAAAAACCTGTCATTTTAAGTGCCTTTCCTTTTCTCATTTTTCTTTTTTCCCGAGCTGATGAATTAGAGAGGTTATGTGTTGGTTTATGGCAAGTTGGGCAAACAGAAAATAGATTTTGTGCCCCTCTGAAGTTTTTCATCTTCCTCCAAAGCCACGGTTCTGTTTTTTCTACTGTCATATCTGATAGCTAATTCCATCTTTGAAGAAAGAAGCTTGTGGCTTTGCTAAATACTTTCCTGAAGTGTTTATATGGAGCATGCACACTTGGTTATCCTTTATCCTGCCTCAGTCCTGAAACGTCTCAGTGCTAGCTAGTGATAGGAACTAAGCTGGCTCCATGTTGCCCAACTTCTAGGAGTGTCAGTAAGTTCCAAAATCTTGAAGGCTGTTTACTTAAGCTACTGATCTGTGGTAATAAGTTGCAGTAACAATAATAAATTAGTAGAAGACGAGTGTATTTGTTTGACAGGGACTCCAAGTGTGTTTACCATTCCTGAAAAAACATATACATGCCTTTTAAAAGCATGTATATTTTGAACCTGCTGATGTTTTGTCTCACAACTGAATGTCTTCGATATTTAACCTGCTAGATGGGTGTTCGGAATTTTTTACCTCAGAACTGTCACCGTTTGGGAGTGTTGTTAACAGGTATTAAGTTAGACTCCAACGTTTTTTCTGAGAAGGCAGTTTTTCTTGGTGTGATTGACCTTGCCTGCTCCTGAGTCAACTTGAAATCTAATGGGGGAGTGCTATTAGAATTGACAGGACTGTGGGGTTTTCTGCTTAAGGTACTATCTGAGTTGTAAAAACCAAATCCTTCTGCTTTCCTCTGTAACATTTTTTCCCTTTCTTCCCCTCTTTCTTTTTGTCCTCTTTGATTTCTACCCATTTAGGAATAGATGGTCAGTTTTGCAACCAGCACAGCTGAAGAGCACAGCATATCAGTTTATCCTTTTCTTGTTCAGTACTACAACCAAAGTAGACTCTCCTTTCTGCTGCGCTCCTTAATAGTACCCATCCTGGAAGAGCCAGGTTTTACTGTTTATTCTGGGGAAATGCAGAGAAGGTACATTCTATGGAATCCAGCTTTCCAAAAAGAATTTTTGAGACCACTTTGGGAATTTAAAAATATATGCAAATTCTATTGCCCAAGTGAGACACAGTGTTGAAGTTGCTAATTCTTCCTCTCAGTCAAGGGAACTATTCTATGTCTCCATCTTTCAGCTTGTCTTCAAATATATTTTGCTTTTGTATTGACATGGGTCACTGACAAGTGAGGCTTTCTTTAGCATGAGAATCCTTCAATCAATTGTAACCCAGCTGATGAAGGAGGAGAATGACCTATATATTTTGACAAAAAGTGGACCAAGGCATCTGCAGAGTATCTAGAACATTAGTATTAATTATGGAAAGCAGAAAGGTAGGTTTTTCAGAACTTGGCACGTATGCTTGAGCTTCATTTTGCTCAAGAGTGAGCATGTGCACATGCAACAAGATTTTTAAACTTCTACATTTGTCCACTTTGTCACAAGTAAGCAGTTCAGCCTTGTTAATTCAAGGCTGTCTCCACTAGTGCTAGGATTGAGCAGCATTTGCAAGCAGAATACTGTGCTCTTCACCTGGTTATCTGAATTGATAGCTCATAGCTTGTTTTCTTGAAGCACTTTATTTAGGTCAGTATTTAATTTGTCAGTTAAGACATCACTGGGCCTTTTGTGTGTGATTTTATGGCCACTGTGTACACCTAATCTTAGAAAATACCACTACCCTGATTAAAATTTGTATGGCTCTTGCCAACATGCTGTGTCTCCCATAAAAGAAAACTATCTTTTTTTGAATGGGCGCATTGAAAGTCCGTTAAATCAGTCTTGTTTATCTGTCTGAGACTTCAGCCCCATTAGTAGGTAAGCCAGTGTCACTGAAACTGATGGATTGTGACCAGGAAGTGTGAGACTTAGAGTTGTCACAATGATTAGATGCTTTTTGGCTACTGATGTTATCCAGCATTGTGGATTAATGTGGCCAAGAGAGAGATGCAGAAAACTTAGCATCTCTTTATTAAGGCCACTTTGTCATATGTCCTCCATTGTACGTGTGCTGGAAGAGAGTGAAAAGGCTCTGTATTGCTTTGGTTAAGGGGAATGTTCTGCAAGGACAATACTCTGCAAACCTTCCATAATACTTCTGTCTGTCTGGAATCTTTTAACAGTTAGTCTGTTAGTGATAGTTAAACTTATTCACCAGGCCCTTTAACAGAAAACTGCTTGAGCTGGTGAATATCTCTTCCTTTCATCTTTCAGCTGAAGTTCTCTGACTGTTACTTCAGCCTGAAGGATAGGAAATTTTTATACCTTGATTAAAGATAAACAGGAGGTATGTGGTTTTGTTTGAGGTTTCTTTGGATGGCTGTCTGTCTAAATTTCTTTCATAGGATCACATCATTTATTTCTGTTTTACAGGGAGAACAAATCTGCTTTTTTCTTTCTTTCTTTCATCTCTGCAGGTAACATAGATTGGGACCTGTGGGCATGGCTCAAGTCTGTCTCACACAAGTCAAAACTATGACATTGACCAGTTCAGTTTACTTGGGGTTTTAAGACTGTTTGAAATTGCAGTAGGAACAGCGGGCCCTATTTAAATGTATTGTTTCTAACATTGAAAACTAACATTTGAAAACTAGTTCGAGAAGGTGAGGAGAATTTCTAGTTAACAAAATCTAACTTCTACTGGTCCTCTTTGTTGTGAAAGCCTGTTCTACTTATACTGTTTCTACTTACTCAGTTGTCCTGAAGATGATCTTTAAATTGATTTGGCTTGCAAAAGCGTGAGCTGCAGGATATGTTAAAAATCCACACAACTAATTGAAATTAAAGGATTTATATATTTCTTTTAAACTGTGACTATTACAAAATTAAAAATACAAGTAACTTCTTCCATCACTTGGAACGTTCTTTAAAAACATAAAATCATCTAGCTTGGAAAAAACCTTCAAGATCACTAAGTCCAACGATCAACCTGACCTGTGGAGTCCCATCACTAAACCACGTCCCTTAGTGCCATGTCCACACATCTCTTAAGTAATTCACAGGATGGAGGCAGCCTGTTTCAATGCTTGATCACTCTCTCTATGAAGAAATTCTTCCTAATGTCCAATCTAAACCTACCCTGGTGCAACTTGAGAATATTTTCCTTCTATCCTAAGCTGTCATAGTTGTAGTGAAAGTGTTTTTAAACTGAACAATAAAACTAAGACCTTGAATGCTGATCCTCAACAGACTAGATTCTGCAGTTCTACAGTGAATCTACAAATGACTGTTATAGCTTATTAGTTTTATTAGATTACTACCTTTGTTTATTAATGATGATCATGGAATGGCTTGGATTGGAAGGGACCTCAAAGATCATCTGGTTCCAAACCTCTGTTGTGAGCAGGGTTGCTGAATGCTAGATGAAGCACTGGACCTGGACCCCATCTGTCCTGGCCTTGAGCACCTCCAAGGATGTGGGGCATCCACAACCTCTCTTGGCAGCCTGTTTCAGCACTTCACAACCCTTTCAGTGAAAACCTTCCCCCTAACATCTAGTCTAAATCTCCCTTCCTTTAATTTAAAACTATTCCCCCTTGTCCTATCAATAACTACCTGTGTAGAAAGTTGATTTCCCTCCTTTTTATAATTTCTCTTTAAATATTGGAAGGCTGCAATGAGGTCTCCCTGGACCTTCCTCTTTTCCAGACTGAACAAGCCCAACTCCTTTAGCTCCTCTCCATAGGAGAGGTGCTCCAGCCCTCTGATCATCCTTGTGACACTCCTCTGGACCCTCACTAAAAGCTCTACATCTTTCTTGAGTTGGGGTCACCAGGCCTGGACACAGTACTCCAGAAGGGGCCTCAGGAGGGCAGAGTAAGCAGGGACAATCATTTCCCTCTCTCTGCAGGCCACTTTCTTTTGATGCAGCCCAGGATACTGTTTGCCATCTGAGCTGCAAGTGTGCTGCTGGCAATGATACAATCAACGATGACAAAATGGAACTATTGGTAGCATAAGCTTTCTGAACAGGGGCCCAATGGAAAATAGATAAATGAAACCTACAAGTCATTTGAAACAATAAAATGAATTGATGGTATTTCCACTTAAAAAACAGTAGAAAAAATGCTTTGCATTATCCTGAGAGGTTCTTTATAATCTCCTTTTTCTTCTTAGGATTCTTTCAAGTACAGTTATCCTCCATTGGTAGATGATGATTTTCAAACACCTTTATGTGAAAATGGGCCTATCACTAGTGAAGACGAACACGAAAGTAAAGAGGAGATAGATACTGATACCAAGGAGCCTGGAGATGTGAATGAAGAACAAAATCTTAATCAGAAAAAGGTATCTCACTCTGAAAGTTGAGACAACTAATTATATGGTTACAAAGCAGGATAAGAGGCATGCGATTTTTCTTTCTTGTCAGGCTTTCACTTTGTATTTTCTCAATTTGAAATAAGTACACAGTAAAATGAAAAATTAAAATTAGTTTCTGCCTTGATTCTTAGTTTGAACAGATTTGACTGTTAAGACTAGTTTCTAAATGAGTAAAATTTGTACTTGGTACTTAATATCTCGTGAGTATAGTAAATTATGTAGTAAAAATTAAAAGATTTGTTTATGTTCAAAACATGTCTTTCTAACTAGTAAACTTTTAATCTTAGGTTATATTGTGGTGAACATCTTAAAACATCTATTTTTATCACATGCATAAATTGGTAAATGCTTGAGAAAATAACAGATAAACAGTAAAATTTTTCTGTATGCCAACTTTTAAAAATCATGAATGTAATCACTTATCTCAGGAGAAATTATACCCGTAATGCATCATCTTGTGTTGAAAATATAATTTTCCTGCAGTGATGTTTATCCACAAATATAAAGGTATTGCTTTACATAGAATTCTATGAAGTTATACCTCAGAATATGCAATCATAATCAGTGAGGATATTGTTTCTAAAAATGACAGGGGAGGGGAAAAAAAAATGTGAAATTCGTTCACCAGTGCCACACTTAATTTTGGAATATGAATTGCAAAACTTTTGTTTAAAGTAGTGGAACACTGACATTACATTTTTGGTTTCATTTACTGTTTTAAATTTTCATCGGAATAACTTGAACCGTGGCTGACTTTGCATTGCTCATTTGCAACTTGGCTGTCTATTAATATAAATATATTTCACTGAGTTTAAGGTCAGAAGGAAGCTATTATAGCTTCCTTCTATATAAATAGGATATTTATATATTCTAAATGTAGCTATTCTAACTTCCAAAACAGGTAGACTAACTTGTTTTGGTTGTAGCACATCTGCTAAGATGGTGATTCCCAGATACAGGAATGTAATCCCTGCTTAGTATGAAAGTTGACTTTGGTGCTGAAGTGCCTCAATATTTAATTTAATTACTTTTTTACTTGAGATTTATGCTTACTGTATTTTTCTCTTTTTCAGTATTTAAAAATAATGGTTTATGGTATTTTCTCTTTCCTACAGCATAATCAAGCTACTTCTCAGTCTTTTGAATTAAGCTCATTATTTATACTCCCACACCAGTTAATTTAAAGACATGTTTAATACCCAGCCTTGAACATGCTTCTAAAATTCAGGCTGTATCCCATTGTTGGCACTTTTCCTGTTCAAGGAAAAAAAAAGTCAATTATTGTCTTGCTTCAGTTTTCTATTCTGTTCACATAAAAATAACACTTGCTATTTCTAATGCAAATAGTATGTCAGTGTTTGCCCATGCAATGTTGAGCTTCTTCCAAAATGTTTTTCAGAAACTGTTCCTTATTCTATGAATGGCTGGCATTTTATAATATTTTGTACTTGACTGTTCATAAATATAACTTATCAAATATTTTTGACTAAGGCCAACATCTGAAGTGACAGGTTTCAAGTGACCTGTGAGACTTCATTATTATTTACTGTGTTACCAGTGTTTATTTGCATTATCTGCAGATTCTTGTAATCACTAAGAATTCGTCTGATTTATTTTTATGTATGCCTCCTCTCATCCCCAAGAAGTGCCTTTTTCTTTCCACAGAGTAGAGGGAACCATGAGCAATAAACTTAATTGTAAGTGTCTTTTCTATAGACACCTGTATTTGGCACGTGAGAATTCTACCTTCATTGTGTACAACCATATTATTTTTTTTCTGGTAATTTATATCAGTTATGTAGAATAAATCCAAACACGTTGACTATGCAGTGTATTTATTCAATAATCTTTTAAAATAACTACAGTGATAAAAAATGAAATTACTATTTTTTAGGTGGTTTGGTTTTGTTTTTTTTACAAAAATCTATCTTCTATGATTTCTTTAATTCCCATACTTCAGATAATTTACATAAACTGAATACTCTTCCTATCTTCTGTCACCATTTCAAGTGGAATAAACACAAAGCTAATCAAACTGTTTAGCTAGCTGATCTTCTCAAGTCATCATGCCACTTATTTTTCCAATTCTCTGTACTTTTTTCCCCCATTTTGCATTTTTATTGAGAATAAAGAACTCTATAGTGCAGTGGACATCCAGCAGGCCTGTTGTCATGTATGTGGTTTCTTAATGTAACAGAGGAAAAACCTCAGAACATAAGTTCTGTTATTTGAGCTCTTCAATACTTCAAAGATCAATTTAAAAGAAATAAAAATACATTCAGCAAGTTTTAATGCAATGAAATGTGGAGCTGTTACTATGTTTTCTGTTTAGTGTTGCAATGGTTGTATTGGGGTGTCACTTGAAAACTTTTGCAGTGAAAGTGTAGCATCAGTACTTTCTAAACTGGTATTTGAAGTACCCTGGCTTACTTATCTGGTGTCTACAAAAACAGCCAACTCCAGACGTCAGGAAAATACAATGGAGGGGAAAAAAAAAAGGCAAAAAAAAAGTGTATATCATGCATCTTTAATATATAACTTAACTTGTAGTACTTTTTTTAATGTGATGGGCTTCCAGAATCTTCAAGGAATGAATACGCATTAAATTTCATCTGTAAAATGTAAACTTTTGAAATGTCTCCTCATATTCTTTGAAATACCTGCATGAATCTATAGTATGTGTAACCCGGACTTCTAGTTAATCATTGTAACCATCATTTTTACTCAGATGAATTCTGTAGAACAAATTGCCAAGTCAGAGGAAAATGACAAAACAGAGTTCAAACCAAAGAATGCAAAGAAAGCACTAACCACTTTTAAAGGACCTTTGTTACACATCAGGTAATAATAATCATTTTCTTTTCAACAATGTGCCTTGGACACTTGAGTAATTTTTAAAATAAACTAGATTTTTTCAGACTATTAAAAAACAGTAGTTATAAACAAATACAAATTTATATGGTTTTCTCCTTTTATGCATTTTCAGTGAATCTTTGTATCCATTGGCATGCTTTTTTCTACTTGAGTGTATATATGTAAATATATATTGGATGACTGTCATCAGCTTGTGTCTGTAATAAGAACAGTTAGTAGTTTGACACTATTTCTTATGCCAGTGACATCATCAACAATTTTTGTGAAAACAACTTTCACTGTTAAATCTTTCTTTAATGCTTTTTATCTTAAGATGGTATATACATCTGTGCTATAACTTGAACCAATTTGCACGGGTACAGTTCTTTATGTGGGAAGTGCTGTATAAATTGTGTATCTGCTTAAAATATTTTGTCATCTAAGATTCTTACATCTGGCAGTTAATCTGTTTTTCATCATGAAAGTTCAAAAAAAAAATCAATTAGACAATCTCTTTTTCCTTGCTACTTTTCAGGTTAAGATGCTTGTTTAGAAAATGATGTAGATCTTAACTTCTATTTTCATTTGCAGTTTACTATTAGATGAATGGAAAAAAAAATATCTCATTTATAGATAATTCCTTAGCTAATTTTGTAACTGCAATACTGAATTAGATTTTGAATGGATTTGAATAATGGCATATTCATTAGCATCTAAACACTTGTATGTCAAATTTTCCTGATGTTTGAAATGAAAATTTTTTATTTATATGCAAAAAGCTACGTGAAGTCCTACTTTCTTGGTTGGCAGTACAAAGGCGTAGACTGCAGAATTGTTATCTTAAAGGGATTTATAAAATCCATGGACGTCTGCTTAAGATATTGCATGAAGAGAATTCGGAGGATATACTTTGTTTTCTTTCCTTCTGACAAAAGAAGTTGAGTCCATCCATCTAGCTAAAGAAAAAATAAAATTAAAAAAATATAATAAAAAGTTTAAGAGAAAAAAACACTTTTTTCCTGCTGTTGGAATAGACATCCTGCAGATTATGTAAATATCAAGAAGAATAAATGTTTTGAGTATTAGCACCTCTATACTTGACTGCCTTGCTGTGATGGAAAATAAAAATACTGGTATCCCCATTGGTCCTGCTGTTTTTTCCTCAAGTAAACTCTTGAAAGCATACGCTCTCTTGTTGCTCTTTGTTAATACTGTCACTTTGTAGATGTTAGACCTGCTGACAGTTTCCCTGGCCTCTTTCTCAGAGCATTGAACTGTTGTTACATATTGCAATTTACAAACAAGTAAGCAGCAGTTTTCTGCTCACAAGTATCTATATCACACATGAGGCATGAATAAACACTCTGCTTGTACAGTTAGTTTTTGTTTGCTGATACCAGCCTTGTTGTCTTGGCATGGGGCTAGTGTAGAGACAGAAGCAGAAGCTGACTCACAGCAGTGCTGGTACTATGAAGTCACTAAGAATCAGTAGCCTTTTTGTGCCTAACTACTTCTGCAGAGGACATCCTGCATGGATATTCCTTACCTATCACTGCCTACCACTTGTTTGCCCTGGTGTATGACCAAAGCTGAATAACAAAGCAGAACTAGCAAACATGCTCTTCAGTTTCCTCACGCATACAGTCATGCTCACAAGTAATTTTTCACTTCATAATCAGTATCGCTATTGCATTTGCCTTGCATGCCTTCCTAGGAAAGGTTGATGTTTATTGGCCTTTCTGATTAATAGGTTATTATATTTGATAAGGTTAAAAAAAAAGGGAAGACAAAAGCACCTGCGTTTGTTTATTTACTTTTTTTTAGCAGAAGAGTAGCGTCTTAAGAGACCAGACTTTGTAATATGATATGAACTGTTTATTCCCCCACATCTCAGATAGTAAAGAAAGTAGTGTGAGAGGGCTTGGGTGCTTATATATAATATCACCTCCATCCCATACTACATAACTGTTGAACTTGACAGACAGTAAGTGTTCAGAGCTGGCCCTCAATTGTTTTGCTGTGTGTTTTTTGTCAGCTTCCACAGCTGGTGGTACAGCCAGAAGCATGAGGCTATGGTGCAGTATTCCTTTCTTCCAGCTCTTCTCTTTGCCTGTTTGACACTAGTTTATGCTGTGTAATCCCATTTATGATTTACCTTGCAGTTTCTGTAACATTCACATCTACAGTACTGTAGTATTAATGTAACTAAAATACCTTGTAGCTACAATCCTTTTCCCTACTGCTGTTGATTATTAAAATTGAGAATTTGTGAATGGGCATGCAAGAGCTCAGAGGAGAAGGAGGTGCAGTTAGTTACCTTATTAGTCTTTTTCACACCCATCAGTTTCTGCCTTGCGTAGCTCAGATCCTTCCTCCCTGTCAAGAGTGCTTTCGTGTGGACTGTCTAGTGCATTGCAAAACATAGGCACTTCCTTCCCACACAATCACCACTGGACTCTTGTTCTAGCGTAGGAGTTCAGGCTTGCCATCCAGCACCAAGAGTTTTTTCACTTGGCTAATGTACTGATGTGTTTAAAGTATTGGTATTATTAAATGACATCATTTAAGGAAGAGGTCAAACGTGAAACTTGTATTCTAGAAAGAGGCAAAGGGGAGAAGAAAGCAGAAGTAACTCATTTTTGAAAAAGAATATTCAGTTCCATATTACTGTATGCTATGGGAGTTCTTTGCATAGTCTTCTCACAGCATATTTGAAGGAAGCAGCTTTTCATTGCTTGAATTTCCTCTTAACTTGTAAATGAGCATGCCCTACTTTTGGCCTCACAGTGTTCATTTGAATCCGTAATCCAAAATGAATTGTAGTAGTTGGACATGATTTTAAATATGTTATGCACGGCTCTTAGTTGGGCAAGAAATTAAAATAAGCAAAACCTTAGATTTATTTACATGTCTTCAGAAGTGTGTGAAGACTGACTCATAAGCACAAATGAATTTTGCCACTTACTGATACCTGCCTACTCCTCTTAGATTTGCACTACAGCCATTAACAAGGGTAGACTTGTGAGGTAGAAATTGCTCACTGTCTGTAACAGCCTTTAAAAACAGAATTGAAGTTGTTGAAGTTTTGTCTTAAAATACCATTATAAAATGGAGTGGCTGAAGGGACTGTATGTATCTTCTGGCTCTTCCTGCTTTTGCAGGTGGTCATGCTTATTCAGGTGGAAGAATTATAGGGCAGCAGCCAACTCAACCGATGTAGCTAGGTCCATTTGTGGTCATGAGTCAACCGTAAGCTTCAGTACAAAATTTGTGCCTTTTTTCACATTTTTTTTTATTGCAAAGCTGTTTATAGCAACTGTAGCTGAAAGGTTGAAAGTATTTTATTTTCCTGTAGATGTGTTCAGATTTTTTTTTATATCATATGCAATAAAGATAATTTGAATAAACCAACCCTACCATATTTTTTTTGACCAGCCCTGCAGAAGAACTATACTTTGGATCCAAAGAAACTGGAGAGAAAAAGTGTTTGATAGTTCTGACAAACGTCACTAAAAACGTAGTAGCTTTTAAGGTAAATATATTAAGCATGATCTGGTTTACTTTATTAAATGTTTAACTTCTTCTGTATAGTTTTGATAAGGAGGAATAAATACCGCTAAGTTCCTTTCCAAGGGCTCAATATTTTTAATGCTGTTGGGGTGTTTGAAGCAGATCAAGGAAGTATTTTGGCTGAATTTGTTCATATGGTATGCCACCCCAAGGGACAACCTTACTACAGAGTAAGGTTTTTTAAAGATATACATGACTGTCTTAATCAGTATTTAAGGATTTTGGTGTTATTAGTCATTATAAAATTAGATTATGAAAAGGTCATCGTCTGTGTATTTACTATATACCTGCTTATTATTTTTTTGTATTTAGGTAAGAACAACTGCTCCTGAAAAATACAGAGTTAAACCCAGTAACAGCAGCTGTGAACCTGGCACGTCATTAGACATAATAGTCTCTCTTCATGGTGGTAAGTAAAATCTTACTGTATAATTTTTTAGAAAGCCTGGATGATAACATCAAGGCTGACTGCATACAAATATTCGTTTGGTAGTAAGGCTGAGTGAAAACCGATGTCTGCTTGATTGTTGAATGACAATATTACCTTTGGTAAGAGAACGTGTCTGTCACATAGCATTTGAGTAAGTGCCTATTCTGATTTACTACTCCACATAGGTGTAAGCAGATGTTGTCTGCAACTGAGAGTGTTTCTTGTCTTAACAAAAAAAAAGTCAGTGGTAGCTGTCTCACTGTTACAGCAGAAGTTTATCTGTGGTTAATGAAGCTTACTAAATTGTTGCAAGGGCTGGTGAATTTGCTAGAGACTACATTCCTTACAGAGGTGTGGGTTACCACTGAATTGCTCAGATGAAACTAATTCTGTTAAAAAGAAACTGAAGAAGTCTAGAAAAATGATAATGAAAACTGTTGAGCATAAGTGAATGATTTCATCATTTTTATTTCCAACAAGTCAGTCTTTGATGTCCTGCACAAGTTCTCATTTTAAAATACTTTCGCTCAAAAGTGCTCCATGTGCTTTGTAACACTATTACTTTATCCAAGCACTTTCCTTTTTTTTTTTTTTTTTTTTTAACTTTTTACTTTTTTCCTTTGAGGGCAGGTTTTTCAGCTTCTCTGCAGGATCGGTTCCTTATAATGGCAGCAGAAATGGACCAGTCTTCTGGATCAGGTGTACCAGAACTGGCTCAGTTTTGGAAAGAAGTCCCTAGGACCAAGGTGATGGAACATAGGTGAGTATAGGGTTTTCTGCTGATAGCTTTTTTAGCCATTATAATTTATCTGATTTATAGCACTTGCATTGTCATAATCATTAAAAGATTCTCCAACCTCAGTTGTGTGCTTGCTGACTGAAGGATATCACTGTGGCTTTCTCTCTGTTTCAAATGATGAGAAGAATTTTTTAATATATAGAACACCACGTCCACACGTGCTTTTCTTTTTATTGTTGCTTCATTGTACCGCTTAAGAGTTAAGCAGAAAAATTGTGAATAGATGTGAAAATACACCTGTGCAATGTGTTTGTGTGTGTGTGTCTATACATATATAGATACATATGCATATAATTAAAATTTCAAACAAGGTTTATATGTTTGTTAATGTTCCCCTTGTGGTACACAAGCAAGGAGAGAATTACCAATACAAAAATGTTTTCTAGGAATTATTAGAAAATACTTCCTATCTGCTAGGGAAAAATAACTGTACAGAAAATCTCTGTAAAACTCATAGCGTGTGAATATGTGTGTTTTCCTTATGTAATGGTGGAAAAAATGCCTCTACAAAAATACATACCCCAATACAGTATTTCAGATATACTTGTTTTTACTTTCTTATGTTTATTCACATCTAGTAGTATCACTGCACATCTCTAGGAAAAGTATTCATTTTACGAGAGGAGATTCTGCTCTATTTTTTAAATTGTGTAGAATTCCACTACTTCTAAAAGTGGCTTGAAATTCTGTTCCTACATATTCCAACTCTGTGAGAGAGATGGAGGACTTGAAAAATAATGATAATAAGGTTTAAAACGGAAATGAAACCTTTAGATATTGTTTACCGTTAACACTTTGTTGCATTTCTGGTAGTAAGCATTTGATTGAGTAAATTCCATATTACAAATTTCAAATGATGAAGGTATATTTTATCTGTGCTTACAGATCATTTTGATCTGTCTTTATAGCAAAAGCTGTCAAAATATAATTGATGAAGCTTTTTCAGACTGTCATTACAATCGTTACTTATAAAATTAATCATCCAGAATAGATGACAAAGCACGTATAAATAACAGTTATTTGGACATATTACTTGCCCTATTCAATTTTTCTTTTATGATTTCTGCTGTATTTTTTTTAATCATTTAAACAGACTCAGGTGTCATGTCATAGAAAGCAGTAAGCCTTCTACTCTGACGTTAAAAGAAAACGCACTGAATATTCCGGCAAAAACCAATGAAGATTTACATATGCAGGTAATTGTGCATTCTATTGTGCTAAATTTTGAACAAGCATATAAAATACGATTAAAAGATTCGCTTTGTACTAAATGTCCTTGATACTTTGTAAATTAGACTGTTTGAAAAGCTTAGAGCTCAAAAGTAACTAAATCAGTGACAGCACTTTATTCATTTGTCTTGTTTTATGACGCATCTCAGATGTGAATGAGACTCAGGTGGAGATGTCACCTGCTTCAGACAGGCAATATAAATTATCTGTAACCCTTAAAGTTCTAAGTTTTTTTAGTAGAACAATTTCTTGAAGTATGTAGCGATAGAAAAGGTATCACTAAGAGAAGCTGTATTTTTAAGGCGCTTGAAGTTTTCTTTGGCTAAATAGCTCTATGTTAGCAAGTGCTTTCATTCACGGTAATTTAAAATCATTGAAACTTTTTCTGTTTTCAGCTAACTCATTTGCTGCACATTAATAGAAGACTTCAAGAGCAGATTGATCGCTGCCTCTGGTTCCAGCAGTTGTCAGTTGTTTTATCATCATTATCAGTTACTATTGTTGCCTTCTGCTTCTACCTGGCATATACACAGAGAAGCTAAAAAGAACCGCTTTGCGCTAAAGGTGCTGCCTATCATGGTTGTCTGGAGTGGAAGTGATTGCTGTACTACACTCAGATTCTGGAACAGACAAAACGAGGGTTGTGAGTCCGCAGCATTGGATGGGTTTGCTGAACAATGAAGTGAATGACCAACAAAGGAAATTACTGAAACTTGACATTTGGAGTAGTGTGTGAAGAAGATGATAGAGCTGGGAGTTATTTCCACTATACAACTTAATAAATACTACTGAACTGGAAGAAGAAAACCAAATACAACAACATAATGTAAAACTTTAGTTACTTTTTTTCCTCAAGTACTTTAAATACAGTATTTCAGTTATTTTCATCATATTCATTCCTGCATTCAAAATTACTCTCACGGAAGGTGTAAGCAGTCTGTTTGATGTATTCTCAAGTTTCACCTGTTCTTTCAGGAAAATTTACAGAAATCATGTACTATGGGCAGATTTTTTGTATAATCTTTGTACAGTCTGGTATAAAGGAAGATATTTGTTAGTAATTATTTTGGTACTTCAGGGCCATTGCTTTCTTTGATTAAATTCCTTTTTTTTTTTTTCCTTTTCCTGAATGCAAGCATACTGTAAATATTTTCTACCAAATAACATGCACACAGCTGTATTGACCAGCAAAATAATCATGGTTTGATTCCAAAAATAGTAATGAAGTAGTCATGCTGAGACACAGTTTCTATTCCCTCTCTGTTTATTATTATTACTATTATTTTTGGAACTAGCTCTTAGTAAAATTGCAGGAGGAGTGTGACAGTTGGGTTTTGATGACCTAGTTATGATTCCTAAAAAGACTAATAAATAGTGTAAAGAGATGTGCAATATGCTTAAATCACAAATGAATTTATGAAAAAAAGTCAAGTCAGGAGGATTAGGAATTATCAAAGGCAATATAAAAGTGTTATATCTACCATTTCTCAGAAAATAATGTAAAAATGGTGTATGAAGCTAGCGTTACTTTATTCTAACAAGAATTCTTTGTATTCGTGGCTGTAAATATGTATATTAAAATGCTAAACACCTTAAAGGAGACTGATGGTATCTTTCATAAATTTAATTTTTTAACTGTAGATGATGTCTAATTTGTTTACTAGACTTAATTTTTGCTACAAATTAGCTTTGTAATAGATTTAGTTTTGGTTTGTTGACTTCAGTAGATAATAAGAGATTACTGGGGAAAAGTAAAGGTCATAATCTGCTTCTGTCTTTTTGGTGATGGTAGCTCTCCAGTGTGTTGTAGATGTATCATTTCTAGGGAATAGAAAAGGACAGTTTAGAAAATGTGTTAGTAAAATGATCAATTAATAAATCAGGAATGGTTCAAAATGATTACTAGAAACTACTGTGTAAAAGGCAAATTGTCAGAATTGCTCAGTGCATGGTCTTCTGTCCTTTCTTAAATTATACCTTATTTTACCATATCTGCGTGTTCATAATTTTTCATTGATCTATTTTCTGTACATTTTCCTTCTCAACATTTTTTTTTCTGAATGAATTCACAACTTACATTGTTCACTGCTAACTATCGAATGTTTAAGTTATTTTCATGTGCACAAAATTCAAATGCTTTGCTTCCAACAAAATGGATTGTTGTCTTGTTGAGAAAAGTAACGAAGTGATTTGTAACTTTCGGATAATAATTACTAACCATGCTATTAAAATGCTGATTCCTTAATTTGAGTGGATTGAATAGCACTTTACTGTAAAACTGTGAGAAATATATTCTTACAGTCTTTGCCAATATGAATATTTTAATGTTTTGGTGCTTTCGTAAATATTTTCTGTATTTTATTACTATGTTGGTATTTTCTTTGTATGATGAATCAGATGAGCATTTTTTTCTATTTTAATATGTTCCAGAAAAATACAATTACAAAATAAATTTGAGGAAATACGTGGTCTTTAATGTTTAGTCTTTTAAAAATAGAAGCATCTTCTTAGATTTTGATTCTCTTCTTAGTCTACAGAAGCTTAACATGAAGAAGGAGTCGATGGCCCATTGGCCACAGTATGATAGAAGTACTGGTGATGCTGAAGTTAGAGAGTGTTCAGCACTTACACGATGACATTTTACCCAAAACTGAGCTAAATGATTATTGAACTTTCTTTCTAGTGAGACTGGCAGTGTAAGACTCTAAATCATGTCCCAACCAAGTCCAGTCATAGTAGTCTTCAGCACAGTCCAAAGAATAGGAGTAGCCTGCTCAAAGGACTGCTGAATTCTTCCTTATGCCAGTTCAGTGTCTCCTGAGTAATACTTCCTCTCTCCCATTTTAATTCTCATCATCTCAGGTGTATTAGCACTGTACTAGAGTTAGCAGAAATTTAGGAAATCTTGGACATGAAAAAAATGCCTGTAGCTTCTCTTTATTTATCTTTTATTTTCTTAGGTCCACAGTAGAATGTATTCATTATTTTACTGCCACTTGGGTTTTTCTTCACAAGGTATTTTCGTAGATTTTGCCTCTTGCTAAAAATACCTTCTTAGAAGAATGGTAAATTATGCATTTTGTTCATCTTGGTGAGTCCATGAGATATGCCAGCACTCGATTCAACCAGCAGGAAAACTGAGTTCCTTGAAATATTTTTCAAAAGCATTATGTCGCTGTACATCTTTCCTTTGGTCTTGTGCAGACTTACTCCTGAAATAATTATGTGTCTGCGCAAGCTTACTGAGGAGCAAAAGACTTTGTCTGTTAGAACTTGCCAGAAGGAACAGATATTGTAAATAGGTACTTTCCACTGTAGAGTTCAGTAAAAAAGTTTATATCTACTCTTGTTATTCCAGTACTTATTAGTGTTCCAGAACTTTCCTGTATGCTATGAAGTAGCCAAAACAGAAACATTGCTGTATTAAAAGTTGTAAAGGTTCTGCCCATCTTACCAATTTCACTTAGAAAGCCAGGAATGCAAAGTGGAGCAATGCTACACAGTGTGCTCTGTGGCTATGTAAGTGGTCTCTCTAGAGCAAGTATTGGCTACTCTGGAGCCCAGGACAGAACAAAAGCAATTTTGATATTTATTGTTCGGATCCAATGTAGTTCAGATCCGATTTGCACTTTAATTTGCAAATAAATGCCTCAGACACAAGAAACCCAGGTCTGCACTATCAGTCTCACACAACCACCTCCTCATTTTGTGACTATGATGAAATCTGAATTAAGATATACTTTGGGTAATGATGATGCAGTCTAGCAAACCCTGTTTGGTGTGGAATTTTCCAAAATTACAACTTTCTTGTATTTCCTCTGCCCTGTAGCTGTTAAAATCACTGCTAGTATCATTTTTGACAGCTTGGAGCTGTATCTGAACACCTGTTATTCAAACCCCAAAGAAAGTGTCAGAAATGAGAAGCATCGTTCAAATAAATACAGATGACAACAATAGTGTGGATAGGAGGCATAAACAGAATTTGTTACGCTTTTATTTTCTAGAATGCTACAATTGAGAAATTTCTGAAAGGAAAAGCAATCTGGGCAGCACAGGTGCTTCATTAATCTGGTGCAACTAACACTTAACAGACTGATGCTTAACCTACTGCCACGAGTGAATGATTATAATCCCCATATCCTGAAGTGCATTTTCATGTACACAGGTAACGTTTACCATATTTTCCTTTTTCTTATGCTTTTTTTTTTCTAAATTTAAACTTGCACCTGATGGTGATGACGGAAGAAAAGATATTGCAGTGCTTTTTAAAGTTTTTCAGCGAGACCTGGACAGGCCAGAGAATTGGGCAGAGAGGAACCAGACAAAGTTTAACAAGAGCAAGTGTAGAGTCTTGCACCTAGGAAGGAATAACCGCATCCATCAGTACAGGTTGGGGGTTGACCTGCTGGAGAGGAGCTCTGCAGAAAGGGACCTGGGTGTACTGGTGGGCAACAGGTTGGCCATGAGCCAGCAGTGTGCCCTGGTGGCCAAGAAGGCCAATGGCATCCTGGGGTGCATTAAAAAGAGCATGGCCAGCAGGTCGACGGAGGTGATCCTCCCCCTCTACTCTGCCCTGGTGAGGCCACATCTGGAGTGCTGTGTCCAGTTCTGGGCTCCCTGGTACAAAAAAAGACAGAGATCTCCTGGAGAGAGTCCTGTGGAGGGCCACAAAGATGATAAAGGGCCTGGAGCATCTCTCCTATGAGGAAAGGCTGAGCAACCTGGGTCTGCTCAGCCTTGAGAAAACAAGACTCAGAGGGGATCTGATCAATGTCTATAAATATCTAAGGTGCGGGAGGCAAAGGGACGAGGCCAGACTCTTCAGCGATGCGTGGCGATAGGACAAGTGGAAACAGCCACAAACTGAAGCATAGGAAGTTCTGCACAAATGTGCATAAGAACTTCTTCACAGTGAGGGTGATGGAGCGCTGGAACAGCCTGCCCACGGAGGTTGTGGAGTCTCCTTCTCTGGAGATATTCAAGACCCACCTGGATGCCTACCTGTGCAACCTGGTCTAGGGAGCCTGCTTTGGCAGGGAGGCTGGACTCAGTGATCTCTGAAGGTCCCTTCCAGCCCCTACAATTCTGTGATTCTATGAAAGTAAAGTGGTATTTTCTTCTTGAGGAATTCACAGTCCGATAGGCTTTGTTCTGTAAAGAGGATGTATAAACATGGGTTCTCAGTCTAGCCCAGAAAGCAGTGGGAAACCTTAGAAAAGCAACGTTCATTTGTGCTAGTCCTACTGCTCTTCTAGCAGGCACTGTGATTGGTACAATGCTTCCCCCTGTCCCTCACTCTGGATGTCTGGTGGGGTATGGAGTAGGTGCTAAGTAATTTTCTTCCAACCTGTATGGTAATTCCAGTATTCCTGTGCTGCTGTTATGTACTGGTGAATGGATGGGGAATGTGGGGATCTGGTGCAATCTGAGAGCCTTCAGAGAGAGCACCCACTTCCCATCTCCAAAATCAGGGAGAAATTGCAAAAGTATCTGTGGAAGTGTATCTAATTCTCTTCACTACTTCAGGTAGGTACATCTTCTAGAAACCTTGAGAAGCATTACACAAAAAGTAAAAGGTGAAGCAATCAAGGAGGGAGCTGTATCTTGATTTTGTCTGCTCTTTGGAAAACCATGGCAGTACTCCATCCATTTCCAGTGAGATTTACCTTCCATTAGCCACCTCATTTTGGAAATACATATGAAGTTTATTAGTCACATAGATGCTGTCTCAGAGCTTTCAGTAATAGAAAATGAAATGTTAGCCCTTGGAAAACTCAAGAAAACTCTATGTTTGCGGGAGATCCACCAACGAGAAGAAACATGCTCATTCGGTATTGTTTCTTTAGTTTTGTCCCTGTTTGTCTTCGTTGCTGTCCTTCTACTGTTTGAGCACTTCACTGTCTTATCATGTATCTATCATAACAGAAATCTTGAAAAATACATCAGTCCTATTGCCATTAAACATGAGGAAAACTAAAGTCCAAAAAGATTGAATCAGCCTCTCCAGATGTAATGATTGTAATCTGCTTAAAACAAACAGCAAAAAAAGTGTCTTACATGTCCAAATTTTGCCAACTTTTGGGCTATGAACATTTTATTAGTTTATTTTAATGTACTTGCAGATCAAAATAGAGCTAGGACAAATTAGTAGAGAAGAGGGAAGCTTTGCTCTTTTGACAAAACAAGAACAGTCACAACTCAGAAGCACTTTATCTTCTTGAGTATCACTTTGAATGAGTCAGAGGATAATGAGTTGGTGCTGGAGAATGTGTGACGTGATGTCGTTTCATGTGCTTCCCAGTTCTACCAAGGTGAGTTACTGGTGTGTAGATCTGAGAAACTACAGAACATGGCATGACACAGGCTGAATTTCAGGTGTCATTTGTGCGTTTTTGCGTAGGTTGCCACGCTTCACTCATGTAATACATAGGAAAGCTTTTCATTTGTATCTTACATAGCATTTCCGATAATGTTTTAAGATGTATAGTTCAGGTCTTCAGGAACAGTCTAAGAGATTAAATTCTGCATTAATGTTGCAAAGCAACCTTCATTCCATAAAAAATTTTAAAGGAAACACATAGTTCCTACTGCCACTCCAATACTGACTGCTGTAGAGGCTAATAAAACCAGTTAATTAAGGTATTTGTATCTTAAGAACTCTTACAGATGCATAAGAAGGAGAGGTTTTAAGACATCAATACATGTATTACTAACCTCACCAGATAAATACACTATTTTCCAACATCTATTTTGCACAATAAGTGGATGAAGAAAAAAATGATAGCGTGAATTAACACAGACAAAGCAGTGATTCCAGCTGTGAGGGCCCTTTAAGAGGCAGAATTCATAGGACTTCTCCGAAAGAAGGGCAAGGGGGGAAGGATTCTTCCATGGTCTGCTGCTGTTGTTCTTAAGTGTAGCGCATAAATATGAAACAATTTACATCATCTTCACATGCTCTCATTGCTTTGACATAGCAGCGCGTCAGTGGCTCTGATAGCGTGCAAGATCTTAAAGAAGCTTGTCTTACAGCTCATACTGCTGCAGTAGGAAGGACCTTGTGACATCTATTTTTCTGTATATAATTTAACAGTAGAAATGTGGAATTGGAAAACTGCATAATCAAAAATCTTCCAAGCAAGCTGGAGCAGGGAAAGACATCACTGAGCCATCCGGGATTAAGAACGTGAATTCATTTTCACCCATTCAGGCTTCATCATCGTCTTTTTACTTCCCAAGCCTAATTTCCAAATCTCAGCATCCATTCACACACCGACCCATAAGCACATGAGAAATACACAAGATCTGTAGCAGGGCTGTCTTGTTAGTGGTGTGATGTATGATCTCCTGGGTTGTCAGAGCTGTGAGTTTCAAAAGAACAGGCTGAAGTGAAGCCATCTGGTTTTGCTGTTGCTAGTTGATCATGTACCATTCCTATGCAAATGTGTTCTCAGTCCTCAGCCCCTTGCCCCTTGTCACTCTAGGAAATAATGCTGGTTGACATCAAGCTGGATTTTGCAAGCAGTTACAGATCAAGTCGAAGATAATTTAATGACTTATGTATATCAGGTTAAATCATCTTACAAGTGCTGGTGACTCAGTATCTGTAATGTCATCTCTACTGTTTGGATGTCAGCCACTTTTCTTTTTCCACACAAGGAGTTGCTCAACATTGTGGTTCAGGTCCTCTTATTTTAAACGCATCTGAACTTGCAAAGAACAAAGGAAGAATGCAGTCATCTTCCAGTTGGATTAGATGCTGCCTGTCAGATGAAAACCTCATGGCCAGGTTACAGTCTACTAGAAGGCAGTCCATTTTTGAAGGGTTTTTTTGAAGTGTTCCCATCGCTGAAATTGAGGGAACTGCTTATCTGTTTACCAAATGATATGTTTCTCTGATAGAGCTTCCTAGATGTGAGTCATGCTTTAGCAAAACAGGATTTCAGACTTCTAATAAAAGACTGGGCTCTGAAGAAAACAAAAAGCTTACTCAACTCGTAACACGATACTCTTTAGGGTAGGTGTTTGAAATACACCTGCAGTGCATGCTCTCTCTAGAAGATGGACTGCATCGAGCTGCCTGGAGGGATGAAACCTTTCTGTCCTTGCTTTTCTCAGTGTGCTTTGAAAGAGGTGGGAGGGGGACATCAGGATGCTCAGATCTGAATATCTTCCTGTGATAGTACTGTAAGTTCTTTCTTCGCCGAGGAAACTCTGATACTAAGTGAATACATATCATTATCTCAAATGAAACATGATTGCATTTCCTATTTCGTCCAGCAGCACAGAGGCTGTTCTAGACATTTGCAGTCCTCTAAGTTTGTCAATTTCATCAGCTCTGATCTTTTCTTCATTTTTTGTTACTGCGATTGTATCTCACCCTAGGGTACTGGATGCTTCACTTGTCAATTTTCTCCAGATCCAGGCACTCAAAAACCCAACACGGATGTGCTCTCTGCTGCTCTGGCTGGTTCCAGGCATGTAAGGATATAAGCATGAAAATGATGCTGTTCTATACATATCTGTTACCAAAAAGCAATCTCAACCACCTTTGAACTGGTGACCAAAACTGTAAGCATGTGATAATTCAACTTGTTTTACTATATAAAAATATACTAAAATAAATCAAAATTTAGTTAAAATTTGTCAAGTAGAATTTATAAATGGTTGTTTTTTCCTTCATGTAGGGAGTTCTACAACATGAAATAGGTTGAAAACTCTATCTAGAGACACATCTCTGGTGTTACTTGTGATAGGGCTTCCATCCAGAACACGACTGAAATCTCACAGCAAACTCTGCCAGAAGATGTGGGAGAAACAGATCAATAATTTCCAGTATAATTTCTGATGTAGTGCTGCAGGACAATGAAGTCAAAAGTTTACTGAATTAGAGAAATTATTTGATTGGTATAAATGAGTATTTGGCCAAGATTTAGATCTGTGGAAAACAGGATAAAGGTGGTATCTCAGTAGTTTTGAAGAAGGGGGAAACGTTTTTAAAACAGTTCTGTTTATTGAATACAAATGACTTAGTGCTATCTAAAAAGTGAATAAAAAATAGTAAGCACCTCTCTCACATGACTCTCAGGGTGATGCTGAAGAGGAGGTGCCACCAGGGCTGGCATGCATGCTGCAGGCTGCCGATGAGGGCAGGAGTGAATGGCACCCGTGCCATGTCTGCTGGCCAGCTTGAGGTAGAAGGCAGTGTGGAGCACAGAGTCCAGCAGAAACCTGTCAGAATTTTGCCTGTGGTCTTTTTTTCTAATAGGTCTGCTTCTGACTTACATGAATTTCACTGTAATTACTAGTTATACAGTCTTCAAATGCTGAAGGTGATCAAAGGCATCAGCTTAAAAATACAAAGCTGACATTACAAGGAAGTGATTTAACCTGCCTCAGTAGGCAGGTGCACTCTGGGAGCAGGGAGAGGTTCATTGCTTCTGGCATCTAAATTGCAGCTGTAGTGAAAAGCAGCAATTTGTCCAACTCCATGACGAAAATCCTTCTGAACTGTCCTAACAGACCTGCTCTGTAACCTGATTGTATAGGGAAAGAATAACTTTAAAAAGCATTAAGATTTAATAAATGAAATGAAAATTACGTGATTGTGCTCTACCAGTAACATATATATAAACTTTAGATATATTTAATGCATACAGCAATTTTATTGCCACAAAAGAGAAGACTTTAGGAGTGCAGAAGCTTCCAAGCAACGAGGTTAGACAGCCCCGTGTCAGTGCTCCTCAGCCTCCCTTCCCAACAGCCTGATGAGTGATGGGCACTGGGCTTACATCTGCGCTCATAATATCACGGTGCTGAGCAGCCTGCCAGCACAAATCAGGGATTTCTTGGCTGTGAATTAGCACTATTAATAATTAATAAAGACCATGATGCTGATGACTGCAGACCTGCTTATTCTTTGGTGTGATGCTGAAAATCCTGGTGTGCCGCTGGGTGTCCTCCTGCTCAGCACTCTGACACAGCTGAAGAAGCAGGGAAATCTCTTGCAGTTGTGACAGTGAGTAATACTATTTAACTACATTGATCTAAATTAGATAGATGGGATTGGCACAGATGGGGTACCCTGCATCATTGGCAAAAGTGACTGAGTTGCTTTGCTGGAAATGTTTAAAAACTCCAAATGAACAGAACTCTTGCAACATCCATCAGGAGGCTCCTTGAGCCAAGCAAGAAAGCTTCACCAATGTTTTAAATAATGCTCACAGCTCACAACAGGGTCTGTGTGAAGGCATCGCATTGCAGAGACATTTGTAATTTAGACAGTAAAAGTGACAAGCGGAGAAAGAGAGCGCTCTGCTGCAACTTTTGTTTGGCTGTCAAAGAAAAAAGCCGTCAGAAAGTTTAGAAAACCAGTGCTGGAGTTTCTGATGGTGAGCGAATTCACTGAGGACTGCAAGCAGCTTGGTGATGAGGAGGGGATAAGCAGTCTGGCTTTCCTGGCAGTTATTTATTTGTGTCTTTGTGAGCTCAGCAGGAGTCTCCAGGGGAAAGACTTCTTTTGTAGTGTAGTTTCTGCTCTCCTGAAAGAAATCTTTCATGTAGTGATGTGGGAGCATAAACTGCTCGTGTCTGAGCCACGGGGACATGAGGGAAATGGGACCTGGGTGGTAGGAGGTGTCTTCCCACCCACAACCCAGCAGAGGCACAGAGGCTGAGGGGACCTTCCCTCTGCGGCCTTGTGCTTCTCCCTCTGGCACGGAGCCTGCTCCTGGAAAGCATCTTCGGAGTATTTGGGCTGTGCCTTTTTTTGCTCTATTTCAGCTTTTGACAACACAGCATGCTCTTACCCACAGGCTGCTTTTTACTGCTTGAGAGAGGATTTTTTTTATTTTTTTTTTTCCATGACTGCCCATCTTCATGTCCTCTCCTTTCATGGTGTATGCATTCATATAGGTTTTCTATCCAACATCTATAAGAACAGATCCTTGCAAGCAATATCATTGGTATCTGTAGGTCCATATCTCTCTAAACTTGTCCTTCTGGGTAAGTTTAGAAAAAGTATTGTTTCACTGTCCAGGTGAAATACGTGAGACTTTGGACCTGATTTTAGAAATCAAAGAATCATAGAATATCCAAATTTCAAAGGGACCCACAAGGACATGGAGTCCAACCCCTGGCTCCACACAGCACCACCCAAAATCAAACCCTATGTCTGAGAGCGGTGTCTGGACACTCCTTGAACTCCTGCACTTGAGGCTGTGCCCACTGCCCTGGGCAGCCTGTTCCATGCCCACCACCCTCTGATGCAGAACCTGTCCCTAACCCCCAGCCACCCCTCTCCTGACAGCTCCATGCCGTTCCCTCGGGCCCTGTCGCTGTCCCCAGAGAGCAGAGCTCAGCGCTGCCCCTCCGCTCCCTGTGAGGAGCTGCAGCCGCCATGAGGCCTCCCCTCAGCTCCTCTGCTCTGGGCTGAACAAACCCAGGGGCCTCAGCCGCTCCTCAAACGCCCTTCCTTCCAGACCTTTCATCATCTTTGAAGCCCTCCTTTGGATGCTAATAGTTTCATGTCCTTCATATATTGTGGTGCCCCAAAGCACACACAGCTCGAGATGACACCACACATTGCAGAGTACAGCAGAACAATCCCTCACCAGCCTAGCAGTGCTGGGCCTGATGCACCCCAGTGGAGACACTAAAGAGCACTGGCCTTTAAGACTCAAAGAGGAAAAGCTAAAGGTTAGGTGGAGCCTGTGGAAGACAGCTTTGCAGTCAGTTGATTTTAACATTTTAACAGAGTAGAAATAGTATAATTCACTTTCTTTATCAGATTTACTTGCAGCACTCCTGGTGATAACACTGCTTCCCTGCATAATGTCAAAAGGCGCACAGTGGTGTGAGCCTTACTGCTGGATTTGCCTCAAGTGAAGTTGTGTATCGCTAGGAAACTTCAGTTTCCTAAAACAAGTAACATCTTGGGGCTCTAGCATGAGAAGGATCTGGAGCTTTTGGAATGGATTCAGAGGTGGCCATGAAGATGATGAGAGGGCTGGAACACCACTCCTACAAAGAAAGGCTGAGGGAGCTGTGCTTGTTCAGCCTGGAGAAGGCTCCAGGGAGACCACACTGTGTCCTTCTAGTACTTGAGGGGAGCTTATAAGCAGGAGGGAGACTGACTTTTTACACGGTCTGATAGCGATAGGACAAGGGGGAATGGCTTTAAACTAAAAGAGGGGATATTTTGGTTAGATATAGGAAGAAATTCTTTACCCCATAAACGGCCCTATCCCAAGGCCATGCCCCTCTCACAGCAGTAGCCATCACTTCCAGCAAGGGCTGGTGGGGAGGGACAGAATGGCAGTAGACATAGTGAAGGTAAAAACACCACAGAGGGTGAGATGCTGAGTGGGGCGAGGAGAGGGAATAACAGCCACACGGAGCCCGGCTGTGGGAGCAGGTGATGGTGAGGCCCTTTTGGACATAAGGGTGCAGGCTGAGGCTAGCAGTTCCCCAGCTGACAGGAGGATAAAGGAGGTGCCTGAAAAAAATCTGGGGGAAAAAAATGTCCAAGAGGAAAAATTGCCCAGGAAAATAACAGACTAGGGCTGGTCAGGCTTTGGATACAATGGCTGACCTTCCTGGAGGTTCATACTGGTCATCACAAGTGTCACAGGGAAACACAATGCAGAAAAACATGTTTGTTACTTATTTTTTTGCTTCCTGTCTGCTTTTCAAATACTTGTTTTGCTTGAACTTCACCTTCCAATGGGGTTTTGCCAAATGATAACTGCAAATGTGCTGATCCTTTACATCTCAGACTGATTCCAGACTATTCCCAGCTGTGTGGGCACTGCGGTGCTCACCCTTTGCAGACAGCTCTCCTGCACACCCTCATGGCTCCCTCCTCTGAGGACTCAGCACCACACGCAGAGGAAAAACAGATACTGTGTATCACATAGATAATTCTGGGGAAATTTTCCCTATTTTATAATTCTTCTGTCAAAAAATACAGTCCCAAAAAACCAAACTCATTGTAGCCCAAACTGCTTTGACTCAGATACTGGATAGGAACTCCCAACCATCAGTATCAAAAAGCACTACACACATTGTTCCTGTACCGATATGACTTGGAACAGGCTGCCCAGGGAGGTGGTGGAGTCACTGTCCCCAGAGGTGTTCAGGGGAAGTGTAGATGTGGAACTGAAGGACATGGTTAGTGGGCATGGTGTGATGCACTGGTGGTTGGACAAGATGATCTTAGTGGTCTTTTCCAATCTTAATGATTCTATAATTGTATGATTTCCAAAACGTATATAGCATGGTAGGAATCAACAGGCCTTCTAAGTGAGAATGCAGAGGTGGTGCACAGCCCTTTTAAATAGCAGAACCATTGAAAAAAGAAGTGGACCACTTCCACCAACATGAACATCATTTTGAATGCTGCATATGGAGAGATAATTCCAGTATTTTACACTATGTGCTGGTCTTGTAGTCATTTGCAAGATGGTCCAGAGGGACTGCCCAGTGTTGCTACAGTGAAATAGCATTAACTTTGGGTCTGAATAAAGCCAGAATAGTGCTATTTTGTGTACGTAGACTTCTTCTTCTTTAAACAAGGCAACACGATCCTGCAGGTTCTTTTCTATCCCACCCATAGCAGAACAAACAATGGCAAATTCATCCCACTTCCTAATGACTGTGGAAAGGATACTGTAAACTGTCAGGTGTGAGACAACGTCAAACAAAGGCACGGGTGGTATGATGACAGAGTAGGCAAAAAATTGTTTCATTTTAATGCTTCAGAAGGAAAGATGGTTCAAAGTCAGTTGCAGGTAATAATATTGTAATATTGAAACAAATCTACAATAAAGCATAACAGCCCAGAGGTTTCCTCTTGAGCCCTCAGAGGTGGGAAGTCCTCTCCATCCTTCCTCAGCAGGGGTAAGGATGTAAGAGGCCTCAGCTGCAGGTCCTGTGCATTCCATGAGACTTTGAGACAAAAAGAAGATTTATTCAGCCTTCTCCAAAATCTTGGACCACTCCAAGCTCTCATGTCACAAACTGAACTGCAGGCACTCTTAAAAAAATCTTACTGCATACAGGTAAAAATATAAAAATCTTTGCCAGTGGCTTCCTGAAAGAAGGAACTATCCACTTGCCATACATTGCATTAACTCACTTTAAAAATAGCAAGTCTTCTTCTTCTGTAAGGTTTTTGGATGATTCCTTTTTTTTCCTTCTTGAAAAATAAGAAAGATATTGGAGAAAAACTGAGAAGCAGAAGGATAACAAAAGTACAGACTGTCAGACTGGCATAAAGCAAAAGCTTGCCTGACCATCCATCTGTTCATCCATCTGTTCATCCATCCATCCATCCATCCATCCAGCTAGCCAGCCAGCCAGCCAGCCAGTCAGCCAGCCAGCCAGCCATTTTGGTGTTTCTCTTACATCCTCCCTTCCAGTAGTGACCACTATTCTCCCACTTGATGCTATTCCCATCCCTCTGTCACCCTGCTGAAGTAAGAGAGCAGCCCTGTAGAGCTTTGTCACTTTGTCAGGACAGGTCACTGTCACCTTCCTGTCTCATGAAGACCATAGTATCTTGACAAGTATGAGGGCCTCAGGTGTTGGGGAAGAAATTCAGCTGTCCCTGTGTCATTATGGCCTAGGAAGAAGTTGTCTGTGCTGCCATGGCCCTCCCAGGTCCAAGCAGGAAGAGTGGCCTGGAATGCCGTGCTCTGGGACATGACCATGTGTCCAGTATTGTGGCATCTTCCCTTTTCTTCCACCACAGAAACCAAGAATTCTGCCCTGCCCATGCAGAGGGCGGCAGTGGCAATTCAGCCACAGCTACAGGTCTTCAGTAGATCAGATTGATGGAGAGATCAGTGACCAGAAGGAAAAAAACTTTATGGTTAATAGATCTCTCTGGTACACAGTGGATAAGAGCAGGCACAGTGTTTTCTTTCCACAGAAGGAACTAAAAACCATTGCATGGAATCCGAGGGGAAAGCATCAAGTTCAAATACTGTATGAAGAAGGGCTTGAGTCATAGAGAGCCTCTTCACATTAGTATGTATTACGAGTACTACTGAACATCTCTCAATAATTTTGTCTCATTTGTGAGGGGCTTCAAATTCCCTTATTTCAATACCTCAAACATGACACTTATATGAGCTGATTTTTTTCCAGCTGCATGGATTCATTTATAATTTAAGTTTTCATCAAATTGAAATATCATCCAAGTTCATATGAATTTAATAACAGCATGGAGGCAAAATAAATATCAAAGCATTGAGAAAGGGCAATACTGTGGTTCTAGGGGTTATGTTCTCCTCTCTGACAACTTGACATCATTATTTGCAAAGCTGTGCACATCCTATTATCTGAATGTATTTGGATGCCATGGTTACTTGACAGTTCTAGTCAGACATAGGTGGCTCCAAGCAGTAACTGCAAACAGATAGAAAAACAGTCAGCCAAGCAAAGAAAATCAGCCTGGTTTTCCCATGATCTATAACACATGAGTAATAGGGCATTTGATTAAAAAAAAAACAAAAAACAAACAACAAAAAAAAAACAGCATATATCTATATAAGCAAATAAATAGCATATTAATAACATGACTTCATTTTGCCTTTTTTTAATCTCTTATTCTGGATTGTCTTAGTCTTATCTCATTATTATTATTATTATTTTTAATGAGAAAGCCAAAATAAGAAGGTCAGAACAAAAGCAGTGCCCTTTGCTTACAGAAGCCCACTGCTTTTTCCATATGGTTTTATATAATGTGGGTGATGCAGTACAAACTACCAGAAGGTCTCCCACATAGGTCACCACAAGGCCAGTTTCTGAAGGTAGTTACTCAGTTTGTGTCTTCTAGAAATAACCAGATATGCAGATAAAAAATGATGTCTGCTTGTATGTTCTCTCCTTTTGAACTTTTAGCAAGCCAGGCAATTCAGTGTGAAGTGGCTGAAAAGCAAAAGGGAAATCCAGCCAGAGCTTAACTGCAGCACTGACTACCAAAACATAAAACAATGAATTTATTTTATTTTAGATCTTGAATCTAGATACAGACATGTATTGCCTACCGCAGTGTGAAATAGTGGATTTATTATTTTATTTTAGGCTTGAATCCAAATAGAAATGTAGAAATGTACTTAGAGGCAGGCCAACGGTCATCAAAGTGTGAGAGGAGCTGAAAAGATGGATGAAAGTGTCCAGAAGTCAGGACAGGCACAGGGTTTGAGGAGCCCTGATCTTCCATAGAGAACCTCTGAGAACTGAATTGCTTTTTCCAGTGTCCTGCTGCTGGAGAGAGGTTGGGTCGTCCTCCACAAGTAAATCCATGAGCATCCAATGGAAGGACTCTGGGTAGTTAGCCGTGTGAGCTCACAGAACCTGGCCATGATGCAGCACCTGCCCTTGTCTCCAGGACCAACATTCACGTGGCTTCCTGGATTTTTCATAGCACAGCTCCTGAGGCACTGGCCTGCCTTCTTTTTGCGTCCCCCTGCATGAATTCGTACAATAAGGTGAGAGACTTACTGCAGCTTCCCTTCCTCTTTCCTCTGCAGCGGCAGGTGTACTCAGACAATTTCTCTGATGACGTTTTCAGACTTGTGATTATATTCTTCAGTTTATATCTTTCATAAAGCATTAATTATTCCATGAAAATACCCTTGCCTGTTTCTTTAAAATTCAGCACAGTACTTCTGAAAATAATCAGCAGAGGAAAACCATTGCTCAAGCTTGAGCATTAAAGACTTCTGGGTTGTTGCATTAAGTAGATAAGTCTCCAGTAATACTGCTAAAGAAACGTAAAAGTTCTTCTCCGCCATGACTTCAGCAGTGCCTTTGTTGTATGCCTGAAGAACAATTAGATCTCAGAGTCTTGGCAAATTTGTGAGATTTGAGAAAGTTGGTCTTTGTGTTGCTGTTTGCTATGGCACAAGCAGCTGTCCAGAAAGAGCGCAAATTGCTCTTTCTTTATACCATTAACTCGTGACAAGAGGCCTTCCCTGCACAGCCAAAGCCTTCAAAGATGAGAAGAGGGAATGCTGGGGAAATGTACTCTGCTTTCCTCATCCAGCAGAGATAGGTGGAGAACTCGTCAAGTGTCAAGATTGCTTTCTTATGCCTTCCTCCTTCTCCTCCTCTCTACCTTGTCAGTGCAGAAGTGAGAAGACTTTGGGTGTTGGGAATGTACTAGGAGGATGTGCATGGCCTCTTCCAAACCTCTCTGCAAGATTTATAATCCAGAATGCCAAAATCAGATGCCATAATTGGCTACTTTCATTGAGCACTGGTTACATTACCATTACACCACAGCTTCTTCTTCCTGGATTAAAATCCTAGCATTGCAGTCAGCAGAAATTACTGAAGGAATACAGATGGAACAGATGCATGCAAAAACAAATATTATGTGAGTTTTCTCCATTGCATCAGAAAAGCAAGAAAGCTCAAGACATCTTTTGGAAGGCTTTTACATGCTACCTCCTAGATCCACAGCTGTCAAGGCAGGATGGATGACATGTGATGTCTCCCTAGCAAAGGAATGACCTCAACAAGAGTCAGTGGAGATCTAACAGCCGGAAAAGCCAAATCTCATAAAAGTCACTCTGATATCTGTAGAAAATCAAAGAACGTGCAACAGTAGTTCTCCCTTTTAAATGAAGCAGGAACTCATGTCGTGTATACCTGCTTATTTTTATTCTGCTATCAGAAAATGAGATTTATTTTTCCATATGTTCCATATGCTTTGGAGATGTGTATTTATATATATCTTGTATGCTTCATTTTAGTTGCACTTTGATTATGTTTTTTACAGTATAAAATCCATGACTTTTTCCAGCTTGGAAAGATAGATCAAGTTGCTTTAGCAACTTTTTTTTTTTTTTTTTTGGAAACATATTTTTCAACAGCAGAGAGTGAAATTTTCTTCAAATATCATTTAGAAAAGTGTGGTATGACTGGCTGTGTCTTGCCTCTGTAGCTTAAATAGGCTCACAACCTTTCTCACTCTCAACATCCTGTGAAGTTTTGCACCTGGATGGCAAGTATGGTACTTTGAGAAGAGTATTATACAGACAACCTGAATACAAGCTCTTATTTCCTCCACATCCTTGTGGATTTTCTCCTTGAGTATGTGTATTCAAGATTGTTTATTAAGTAGACGAGTTTATAACAGCATAATGATCCCATCTAAGCCATGCACAGGACGGGAGAATTACAATAGAGTCCTTTATGATGATACCTGGAAATCATTAGACTTCATTGTTCTAGTGGATTTTTTATCACTTGGAAATTCAGGAACATAAAGTTTATTTTCTTCAGGAATTGCTTGTCCTTTAGGAATTATTGTCAGCTCTTTGCTGCTACCTGGAAATGTTTAATCTTTGCTAGACAGGCTTTTTCTTTTGAGCTAGAGTTCACAAGATCTTGCTCCTACTAAAGAACATCCATCTACTTACTCTTGTTTTAAAAATCTTTATAGCAATTCAATGAGTTTTTTTCCTCGTTATATGCTGTAATAATAAAAGTTCTGACTCATAGCACTTTTTAATGAAATTGATGACCACAGTATATTTTTGTGTGTGGCTTCCCATTGCCGTGCTCTGAATGAGGTGGTTCCTTGATTATAGAATCACAGAACCATTAAGGTTGGAAAAGACCAGTAAGATCATCAAGTCCGATCATATGCGGACTATCACTGTAGTCATCAGTTTCCTCCTGAAGTGGGGATTTACAGGGAAATTGAGTGTATTATATATTTGAAATGAACAGAGAACACCGGTCAATCGAAGGGCTAGTTTTTTTATGGTAGAGGACCACAGCAGTTCCATGTCAGGTTTGTATCCAGTGTCAGACTGAGATGCAAGGCCCAGCTGCTTGGGGAAGACATTTCATTGCATTCCCCATTGCTGTGGGAAGCAATATGAGAGAAGGAAGGAGTCACAAGAAATGTGCAAGGTCATTTGGGATTAAACAAGTTTAATTGGAAAATATTTTAACTATTGATTGATGAAAATGAAAAATCTAGGGCAGCTGAAGCTGCAGAAGGGTGACAGAGATGGCCAGAGTGTGCCTTCTTTACTCACTGCATGGGAGCGAGATGGACACCTTGCAGAGCAGCCGTCAATGAATCAGTTCCCTGTGGGTCTGGATGCTGTATCCACCATGGCTTCTCAGCTGCCTTGTCTGCATTTAACACTCAATTTTTTTATAGTGAAAATGAAATAGGGGTTTTAAATGGCTCCCATTTTAGCTGTTATAACAAAAATGTGAGACTTCAAAGGAGCCATTAAAAGCACTGCTGAAAACAGCAGCTGGTTGATAGGGAAAGAACGGAAAAGAAATACAAAAGGTGTGTGTGTGAGGAAGCACTACTGAACGGCAACTGTCAAATGCAGTGGGGCAAAAGAAGTCCCTTCCTTGCTGATATTTATAATGTCGGTAGAATTTGCTGTTGATAAGTTGATGAGCTAATGTTTAATTTTTATTTGGACATATTTCCCACTGACACATGAATTATATTCATAAAGAAGACAAGGAAAATATCTATTGGATAAGAACAGTGTATTGAACAAATAAAGGCATAGTTGTAGTGCATAATTGACCCTATCTGTAATGAACCTTTTAATGATCTTTCAGTATTTGTATTGACTGGCTGCCAGCCTGTGACTTGTATTTACACAATGGATTAAATCTGGTATTGAATTACCTTTCTTCAGTGTCTATAACTTTCTCAGGAAGAAATAACAGATACCAGGAGCTATTAACAAGCTAGTAGCTAAAGGAGTTAAAATTATCTTAAAACAGTGCCTCAAAAACAAATACAGTGATTTAAATTGTGTTATGCATTTACAATTCCTTAGTGGCTTTGAGTGCAATTCTGGAAAATACCATATCCTTATGCCTAGGACTCATACTTCAGAGTACTGGTTTTGAAGTAAGCTGTCAGGTAATAAATAGAAAATCAGAGATTAATAATATGAAAAAAGAGGATATCAACAGGACAAGGGGGGCTCTAGAATAAACTTACTGTCACATGGACATGTGTACAATCCTCTCTGGTCATGAAAAGTAGGGGAAAAGTGCAAGTACTCCATAAACTACATGTATGGAAATATGATAAAATGACAAAACAGTTTATGAACAAATAATTATGTGCAGAATAAGTGAAGGATTTGGAAACAAATGGTTTACAAGGCTCACATTTGCATTGGCATTGCTAGCACAGATACCATTATAAGTTGGGGCACCACTACTCATATAAATAGTTAGGATAGCTCATATCATTTAAAAATATATTGGTGGAAAACTGAGGAAAAAAACTTTGGTTATGGGGTAAAATCCTTCCTGTAAAACAAAGAATAGCTATCAGGAAGGCTTTGTCTTGTGTTCCTATCTTAATTTTAATTGATTTGTGTTGGATATGATAGTTTTCAATTTCAGAAGAGAAGGATCTCACAGAACACTTTTAAGATGACATTAGGTCAAGAAAGATGAAGGCAGTGTCATCAAGAGATTGGACCAAAGGGCTGCACATAGGAGCCTCTGAATCTATTAATGTGTGTCCTTCTGAGACCTGCTGAGGTTATTTCCTCTCTGTGTTCCAGCTCCCACCTCTCCCAGATCACCTCTGTCACAAGACTTTTTTGATACCTTTTGGAAAGTGCAAAACTTAAATTGATTGAAACTTGAGCAGATAAGAACTGCTGTCTTTTAGGAAATGCAGCTGTGAGAACGGTGTAGTCAGGTCTTCTCATGAGGAGAAAGTGCAAGTGTTCTGTCAAGATAGACCGAAGAAGGGTTATTTCAGGTTGCTGAGATTTACAAAAGAGAGCCTCAGATTCATGGGGTACCAGAAACAGTACATTTCCTTGTCATTCCAGAAGAATCTTTCTTTAGCTGTAGCGCAAAAGTAGAGGGCAAATATTTCCAAAGGCCTTGCCAGCATCTTTATGCTTTAAGCACTGAGGTAGGCTCTTCGCCTGACTTCTGCAGGAGGAAGGACTGGGTTCTGGGGTCTACTCTACCAACTGCTCAGGCACTTGATAGTCATTGATGACTTTCAGATTTGCAAGCTTGACATAGGAGAGTAAATTAAAGGTGAAATCCATTTTCAATGTATAACTGAAGGTGATTCTCCCAGCCTGTTCTGATGGTTCAGAACAATCTGAAAACGTAGGCAAATACCCAGCATCACCTCTTTCATTTCAGATAATGCATAGAAATGCAAGTTTCAAAGTTCAAACTTCTTTTAACTTCTGTTTATTAGCTACATTGTGAGAAATGCCATCATTTTTTCTATTATTTATGCTTTGTAACTTAACAAGAAGTTACAAAGCATAAATAATAGAAAAAATGAAGATATCTGCTGTCCTACATGAATCACTGTTTACTGATGACACAATAAATCTCTGACAGCATTGCAAACCAAATAACTGCATTTGTTATTATCAGAGGATATTAATTTTTATAGTATAGAGAGGTGACAAAGGAGCAGGCTAATCTGGACTGCTGTGGAGTTATCTAGCTCACAAGCCATAAACACTATCACAGTTGGAAGTGAAAACCTTCTGGAGCAGAAACAATGCATGAGGTACAGAACAAAAATTACAACCTGTGTTCATTACAGCCATGCAATCTCTTCAGAGGAGGGAATGTATTTCCTGATGAAAGTTGTTTCATAATGGAATTTTTTACAGAGTGAAATTTCGTAATGCAGGTGGTGAGGTGCTTGCACAAGTCTTGAACAAGGTAATTAGTTTTTTTAATCACAAAGGCTGGGAGGCATGATGGCTATTTTGGAGAGTATCATTCCCTCTCCTTGACAACTGAACATAAATAAATTGATATAATACCATTGTTTTATTGCATAACTAGTAATAAAAGCACTAAATAACCCATGGTAATATAAACAAAAACATTGCTACATCCCACCTTTCAGCTGTCAGGCAGTTTTAACTCTTATCTGTGAAAATCTGTTTACTGCCTGAAGGGAAAACAGCATTTGACACTAGCAATAAAAGCTGCATTTCACAATAATATCCACTTGAGATGCCTGACCTTAAAACTGTCAATAACTGTCCTCAGGTATAATATCAAGATTAGTTAAATTTGCCGTCTCAACTTCTTTTTTCCCCTGTAAGAAGCCTTTCTTCATCTTAGATGGGAATGCGTAGCTGACAGACATCCTTGACATTGATTGTCGAGTTGATTTATATTAACAGGATCAGAGAGAGAGTTTCCTAGGCAGTTCCCTGGGGGATATGTCACTGACTTTTGTAACAACAACTGCTATCATTTTTAGAAGCTGTTTTCACCAGGCCTACAGCAAAGATGATAAATAACAATGGCTGCACACTGTAATACCAGTGTTTCTTGAGTGCTGGTCTTTGTCGTCACAAAATTATGCCTGCAAAAAGCCTTAATGTCATCAGTGAAAACACCTTCAAGTAACTTTGCCCAGCGTTGAGGATAAAGAAAAGGAGACAGTGAGAGAGAAGAACAAACTTTGTGAAAATTTAGGTTAGATTAATTAGCTTGTCAATGACTCATGTGTAATACCAAAGAACTTACATTAATTTCATTTATAATGTCAAATATTGGAAACTGCATGCACTGTTCATCACATCACTGTGCATCTAAGTGCTAAGCATAATTAATTGTTTAAATATCAACCTCTTTAAAAAAAAATCCAGAAAGTCATTACATGAACTTAATTTGAGGATGGAAAAAATATTTCACCCATTACTCACTCCTTAATATTCCTGAGAGGTAGATATGGTGTTAAACAAACTCCAGAAAGTATTACAAGTCTTTTGATCCCGAGGGATCTGACAGATCATAGTTCACTGGTAGCATGCAGTACATATTCTGTGTCTCATAGAAGTGATATCAAGCGTAAGAAAATTTTCTTAATATTGGGTATTTGCATCAACTACATGAAGGTATGAAATCCTTGTAAGAAAGGGAGAAAGTGCACAAGAGAATGAACTGTTGAATATGATAAAATGGCAGTCCTGATACAGCAGGAAACTCAGCCAGTAACAAAATTACATCAAGTGGTAAAGATATATTTTAGATTTTGAAAAATATTTATAGAAAATTTTTAAAGTGACTGTAACTGTAACTGTTTTTAACTGCAACTGTATTGTAATTGCTTTTAAGAAAAGGGATCTAAAAAGGCTTCCAATCACACTCAAACCATCACAACTCTAATTACACTATTGCTATATTTTTCATGTATATTATAATGATGATGCTTCAATTTGTGTTGTGAGGTGTTCAGCTACACTGTGGCTATATTTTTTTGTATTTTGTTAGTGTACATTATAACGATGATGCTTTGATTCTGGTTGTGTTGTGAGGTGCAACACAGACACATACAGACAGACAGTTTGAAGTGTTCTTATAGGATTGACACACTGTGACCAGATCCACAGAAGATGTAGCAGCACTGCAAGCCGCCCTGTTCCTCCTTGCTCCTGTCCCAGTGCCTCAGCAGGGAATTGCAGCTGGCCAGGGGTGTCCGGGGCTCTGATGTGGTTGTGAGGCACACAGGTCCTCTTTAGGCAGAGCTAGGGACCAGGAAGGGACTCCTCAAAGTCTATGTTTTGGCAACTGAATTTCATCCTTTGCATCAGGACAGATTTCAAGCGCTGCTAATTATAGTAGAGGCTTTGGACAAGTAGCTGAAGATGTATGTCAGAAGCTATGTCCTGCTACAGGCCACCTGGCTCACTGCATCTCTATCCCCATTGAATTTTGTGAGGATGGAAGAGGTTAAATGGTCTTATAAAAACACAAAGAAAACAACCATAATAAGGGTCTTTCAAAACCGTAATATCATGCTCATCCTTGCATAATGTGAGTTCTCCGTGGCACACATCCATTGGAACTCTGTAATAACTAGGTACAATAAGATAACGTGGTGATTAAGTGGAAACATCTGGACTATGCTCCACCGTTCTTGTCTTCATTTACAGGCTTCATTCATTTACGGGCTTCTGCATTCTCTAATATTCTCTATATCAGAAAATGTTTCAACATTGTTAGACCCTTCAATGGGAGAATCAGCATAGCCATGGCAGCAACGAAAGCCTGAGCGGACCCAGGTATCCCTGGAGGAGTGCAGAGGGACACGAAGCAGTGCTACTGAGATCTCACATCCAGCTGTGCATATTGACAGGTACAGAAATCTTCATTTTCCTCTCTTTTTTTTCTTTCTCTTCATCTGTTTTGGAGACTTGGCCGTGAGATGAGTCAGGTAATGCCTGCTCATGCACAGAAAATGTACTAATTTCTGAATGTGTGTCAACTGTAAAATGCTTAAGAACTCCAGTCCTCTTAGTCATGGGAAAGGTCATTTTAAGAATCATGTTGAGTGGAGTCCTCAATTTTAACGTCATCTGTGAAGTTTGGGGGAATTTCATCTAAATCATTTCAATGCAGTGTTTGGCCTCTACAGGGTGAGAATGATGCATTAAATTGGAAATGTCTAAACCACAGTGCAGACAGTTTATGCCTTCATGACTAAATGACAGTAGTTAATATGGTAATAAGCTGCCTTCTGGTAATTCTCTACAATAAGTAGCAAAAACATCCCTAATTTTTCTTCTATAGTCTAACAGTTGCATTAGTCAATTAATTACATGGTAGCTCCCCTGAGTGTCAGACTTATATTAATTGTATAATGATTTATTTGGCTTCCCACCATACAGTAGCTGAGGTGGTGTGCAATAGCTTAAAACCACCAGCAGAAAAAGGCACTGCAAATCAGCTGTGAAGTTCTTTTGTTTTACACAGCAGAGAGATTTTAATCTCTGTGAGGGCTTGGCTTCTGCCAACAAGCAACACTTTTATCATCCACATGCACTAGCATGTGGAGTCCACTATGGAGTGAACACAGTGCACCATGACAGGGTAAGAGGAAGTCTTGTCCTCCAGAGAGATTTCCTCTAGCTCTCTTTTCAGCAAGCAGGATTGTCTCCCACGTTAGTTACAAGGAACAAAATGCAGCTTTTGTTTTGGAGTCAGAATATTAGAAAACAAAAAGAAAGTGCAAAGCATCTCTGGGAAAGGAAGGACATTCACCTGGAACCCTTCTGCATATGTGAATTGGTATCTGTCTTGTATTTCGTTTGCAGCCTGCAATGAGAGTTGTCATTTGAAAGATGCAGTACACAATGCACTCTAGCTGTTGCTATCCACCACATATCCAGTACAGAGGGGACTTGTGTCTTCAGAAGTTGTATTTCAGTCCAAAGTGAAAGCATGTAAACAGCTTTTCCTTGAATACTCTCCACATGAGCTGTGCAGCAGTCATTAGTCCCAAATGACTAGATAAGAAAGGTGATGAAAATTAGAATCTTCTAAATCCATTCCTGCTTTGGTCCTAGGGGACATACTATAGACAGATCTCTGCAGTGTCAGTTGTGTGTTGGGGAAAGAGTATGGAAATGAAAGTTTTAGTGTTGGTTGTACATGCAGAATAAAGAAATAAGGGTTTTCAAAGTGATGTCATGAAAAGAAGCCAGCAGACCTTTAGTGGGGTTCAAGATTCAGCTGTTACTGAAAGGGGATTCACAAAAATTTTCAAGTATTCTTCAGAAAAGGTGTTTGTTTTAGGGAACCCAGACTAGGCTTTGCACCATTCCTCATCTGAAATCTTCTCATCTCTAACGTGATTTATCATTATGTTTTCTCTTTTCATCCTCTCCACTTTCTGAATATGAATTAACTCACGGACCACACTGTCAGCTGCAGTCATCTAATGTTGGTTGGATTACTGCACCTGAGCAGAATGTGTAGCAAGGTTTATATAGCTTCTCTTTCAAAGCTTTCCTCCCCTTTCTGTCATGGAAGAAAGGTTGCTGTTTCCATAGCAATGTGACCAGCCCTCTTCCACTTTTTGCACCCTGAAAGTGCACACTGGCAATATCTCACATTTTGGATATGAGTGCAACACAGAGCTGAGCTCAAACATCCAGGTGTCAATGTGCCAATGGGATTCAGAAGGTTTATTCTCCCCATCCTGCCCTTCACTACATTATCCTGGGCTAACGCCATGTTTTGGAATTTCTGTGTGGTATGTCATGTTTGCATCCATATGGCTGAGTCATCCCTCAGAGACTGGTCTCTGTGTCTGACCTAACACTCAATTAATTTTTTTTCTAAAGCAGAAGGAAACTATTGGAAATGTTTCCAAGAGATTCAGGCACTAAAAAAGCACTGAAACATAAATGGGGGCCAGGAGTTTTCCTGACTTCTAAATTAGAATAGAATTTAATACAGAAGATATAAGGCTCTGAGGCTATTTCTGGAGTTGTTGTTATTACTGATCTGGACACCCTGGATCCCTCTTTGTTTGCATTCAGATCTTGGCCACGATCTGGTTTTAGCTATCTATTCCATATGATGAAGGAGAGAAAGGAGGAACAAAGAATCCGTGTGAAAATCTAGATTTGTTATGAAATCCTGATGTGTCCTGCACAGCACACATGGATCTATTGTGTATGTGAGATAGATTTAGATTTAGGGTTGTGATTAGTGTTGAGCTTAACAGTAGCAGACAACGAGTGTGTTTAGGAAGTCTTACAAAGCCAGAGTGTGGTTAGGTGCTAGAGGGGAGGAATGGCTGATGGGTATCTTATCAGACAGGGATCTGTAGGGATCTTGTGACTGAACCATGATCTGGGAGAAGGGCTAAGTTTAGGATGGGAAGGAATAAGGGCAAAAGTGGTTTCTTTACAAGAGGGGAGGGAGTAAGCTGTAAGGGAAGAAGAATTTGAAGAGTAAATTTTATTGCTTTAATAGTCCATACTGGCAGTTCCTCTGGACAGTGGTTAATGTCAGGGTTAGGGGTAGTGTTCCAGACCTTATCAGGGCACTATGTGACATATTGCTATGAAAGCTGGGTACCATATCTTAAGCCTAACCCCCAAATAAAAACCTAACTGCAAAACTGCGGATTTCAGCCAGTATTAGGCTATCAAAACAATGTTCATCCTTGCGAATGCTAGCTTTTAATCTTAACTTAGTGGACTAGATAGTGCCGCAAAAAATATTGATGCATCCGACATAAACAAAACAAGCTTTATCCTAAAACAGTGCTTCAGTTATGAACAATAGGAAACTAACAAATTAACTGGGCTGATCAACTTTGAACAATCAGAATTGCTCTTCTATGTATACTTTCTCAAAATATGTCCTTAAGTAATAGCTTTCAGCTATAGGCTAAGGGCACAAATGTATCTAAGTACCATGTTACTTAACTCTGCTCCCCCAGTTTCTAGTCTTGCAACATAACTGTTCAGTTTTGCCTAATAAACTACAGCTTAACACTATTCCACTTGTTATATTGCCAGAATTTATGAGGAGTCACCAAGGAAATTGTTCTTTGAATGCTTTCATCTGGAATACTGACCAAAATCTCACAAAAATCAATACATCCCATGCCTTCTGACAGCAGCACTTGTTTCAAATGATCTCACAAAAAAGCAGTGCTGGAATCTCAATGGGATGAAATGAGAAATGTACCCATAAATCACCACAGGCTTATTGTCCGCTATCTCTGAAACACTATTGGAAAAAATAAGCCACCACCACAGCTCAACCAACCTTCAGATTTCAGCCAAAAATGAAAAACAGAAAAAGAAAAAAAACCATAGAATCATAGAATCATAGAATTTGCTAGGTTGGAAAAGACCTACAAGATCATCCAGTCCAACCATCCACCTACCACCAATAATGCCACTAAACCAGGTCTCTCAATGCTATATCTAAACGTTTCGTGAACACCTCCAGGGATGGTGACTCAACCACCTCCCTGGGCAGCCCATTCCAGTGCCTGACCACTCTTTCAGAAAAGTAGTATTTCCTAATGTCCAGCCCCCAGCTCACTACAATCTCCCTTCAGGTAGTTATAGAGAGCAATAAGGTCTCCCTAGAGCCTCCTCTTCTCCAGACTGAACAATCCCAGCTCCCTCAGCTGCTCCTCATAAGGCCTGTGCTCCAGACCCCTCACCAGCTTTGTCGCCCTCCTCTGAACACGCTCCAGGGCCTCAATGTCTTTCTTGCAGTGAGGGGCCCAAAACTGGACACAGTACTCGAGGTGCGGCCTCACCAGTGCTGAGTACAGAGGGACAATGACTTCCCTACTCCTACTGGCAACACTATTTCTGATACAAGCCAGGATGCCATTGGCCTTCTTGGCCACCTGGGCACACTGCTGGCTCATGCTCAGCCAAGCATCGACCAACACCCCCAGGTCCGTTTCCTCTACACAGTCTTCCAGTCACTCTGCCCCAAGCCTGTAGTGTTGCCTAGGGTTACTGCGGCCAAAGTGCAGAACCCGGCACTTGGTCTTGCTGAACCTCATCCCACTGGCTTCAGCCCAGAGATCCAGCCTGTCCAGATCTCTCTGTAGGGCCTTGCTACCCCCAGGCAGATCAACACTTCCTGCCAGCTTGGTGTCATCTGCAAACTTACTGAGGGTGCTCTCAATGCCTTCAACCAGGTCATCAATAAAGATATTGAAAAGGAGAGGCCCCAACACCGACCCCTGAGGAACACCACTCGTGACCGGTTGCCAGCTGGATTTAACTCCATTCACCACCACTCTCTGGGCCCAGCCCTCCAGCCAGCTACTTACCCTTTCCTTCCCTCAGACTAAGATGTTTCCAAAAGCTTCAGTACTTTAAGGCTTATGGTAAGTCTGTGAACACCCTGAGTAAAGATCTAGCGAGATTTCAGACTGCAGTGAGAGATAAGCTAAGGGGTGGGAAGGATTGCATACTTAGGTTTGCAGCATCTTAGAATTAGACATACAGGAGGTATTATTTTGGGATCATAGCCTGCATGTGGTCTGAGGGATGCAGCACACACTAAAACACATTGCTTTTCAATCTCAGTTGTCATAAGCCAACTCCTAACTCCAGTGAATACGCAAGGGTCCCCTAGCAACAATAAAGCTGAATTTAACCGTTTTTTTCAGAATGCTAAAACTGATGTTAAAACTAGTTCAGTGACTCCTACAGCTGCAAAATTATTCCTACACCTGTTGATCCTGCTGGAATTAGTCCTCATTTTATCCCAGTGGCCTTCATATCACAATCCAGTAGCCTCATTAAGACTCTAGATACTGATTCATCTCACTGTCATCAACATATAGCACCCAGTTTTGTCTCATAGTTCTTGCTGCATTGTGGGTAGAAATCTTACTCTTCAACCCTTTCTGTGAACCCTGAGCCTAGCTGTATTTTTGACTGCGTTCTTAACTCTTAGCTTGTTCATAGTCTGGACAAAGACAACAAAAAACTCCCAAATGACCATAAGCCTTTTTGCTGTGCCTAGCCCTGCAGGGTCAAGTAATGAATTTGCCTTTTCAGAAAATTCGGTCCCACAGAAGGATTCCAGGCCAACATCATAAATGTGTGATCATTAGTAACCAGAAAATTAACCATAAGTCTTAATTTCTGAATTTTCTTCCTCCTAGCCATGCGATGTGTCAGATGCAGCAATAAAACTCATCAATAAAATCTTCTTTGCCTAAGCATCTGTAGCCAATATTAGCTCTTTTGATACAGTGAAAATCAAATCACATGCCATTCTCCATTTTAAGGGCATCTTTTACTAGTACAGAGGGCAATCCAGGATCTTCACATTCTGCTTTCCCATACTCTAAGCCCCGCTTTCACTCATGCCTTAGCATCACAGTGCAGCATCTTTGGCCTTCCCGGCCTTTGCTCCTTGCTGACCCCAGCCCTCACTCTGGCTATGTGGGACTGGGAGCATTTGACAATTCACCTGACTACAGCAGCCTTTCTTCTGATGAATCTTCACCCTAAACCAAACTTATCCTTAACACTGTACTCTGATGACTAGCATCAGTGCTAAATAGATGCCATTTTCCCTTCCATTGTCTGCTGTGCTAGGTAACAATAGTAAATCTTGCTCCTCAACTCTTGCTCTCCCAAAACCGCTCTCCTCTTCCACCACCATACAATGACTTCTTTTGATACATATTCACCTTGAAAGATCCTCACTGCACTCTATCACTTCTCCTGGGATCAAGTTATAAATTGTATTCTTCAATTTCTGCTGTCCCAAACCTTTGCTTTTAAAGCCAAATCTAATCTTCCCTCTTACATCACAGACCAGTAATTCTTGTAAAAAATGAAAGTAACATTATATCATAAAATTTCATCACAACCAGCCATTCTGTTGGACAATGTAGAGACCAGAAATAAGCCTTCATCTATTGCCCTTGCCATTAAAAGTTCTCCTTTTAGTCTCAACTTTAAATGCAGAGATATGAGTCTGACCTTTCATTAAACTAGCCTAACAGAAACCTTGCCAGCATCATCTGTCACTAGAAGACCCAATGGCTGTTCTAGCTCCTCACGCCTATTATTACTACACATACTACTAAAAGCATTCTCTGACCTTGACTCTTATTAACACCATTTCATTTTCTTGCACCAGACCTCATCCTAGCTCTGCTAACCTTGCATTAGCTGTGCTAATCCTGCAGTAAGCCTAACTTGTAAGCTTCTGTAGAAGCTTAGATATGAATGCAGTTCATAATAAAAGTCTACCTTTAGTATTAGAGACCAGTGAAGCCCAGATCCTAAAATCTGAGTCATTCAATCACATTGGCCCAGCCTGCTGTTAAACCTCTCTTCAGACTTCTGCTGCCCAGAAACTCATGTTGATGTAATCCCAGCCCCAGTTTCATACATCTTGGAACAAACCAAATGTCATTTGTAATTGCCACTATCTGTCTTCACCCTAACCCCGTAGGCCTTGCAAAATCTTTCATAAAATTTTCTGGCCCTGCCACCTCTAACTCTAAACTAATCTGAATCCTAATTAAAACTCCTTCTGACTCCAGTATTACTCCTATAATATGCATGACTTCACCAGATACCTAAACATGTCATTTATTGTCCCTGGAAAAAAAATTCCTTTCAAACATACTGAGCTTTTGTTGGCTGGTCAATAAACCTATGTCATCATTTCATGGTGGCTTGCATCCTAATTCTGACACCTGTCACTGTCTTACTTCCAATCCCTTCATGAGCTTGAACTAATCATTCATGCTGCCAGCAGCAGTTCTCTCAGAAGGCCTGCAGGCCATACAGGGTCCAGCATCAAGGCTAGATTTTGTCTTCCACTGTCTACCATCCCCATCCTACACCCAGCCCTCACTTTGGGCATAACAGTGGTACAGAACTAGACTTGGTCACAGGCCAGAAGCCATTCACCATTACCCAGTTATGTCTTTTAAACACAAACAACATCCTGAACTCCTCCACCTGTGATATCTGAGCCCAAAGCAATGCTAGTTCTGATAACATGGGCCTTGGGATCTTCAGGACAACAAAGAAAATATTGTCACTTCCAAAAGAAAATTCAGGTCTTTTCAGTTCCCAATGTGGTAGCAGCAACAAGTAGTACAATATCAAGAATTTCAGGTATAATCTTATGGAAATGATCCAGACAACTACCATCAGTTGGAAGAAATTGCATCTTCCTACAAAGGCCAAAGGCCTTCTTGCCAATTTACAGGCACGTATGTATGCTTGGGTCATCACCTGTGACAGTCAGGTCCCCAGCATCCAGAACTGGTGAAGGGAGAATAAGTGACTAGCTGCAAAATCTGTGCTAGCAATGATCTTTGTGTATATCCTTGTGACTGCATGATTTGTCCAAGCATGAAAAGTTATGACCAAAGTTATCCTTAACCAAAGCAGACTTACATCCCACATCCAAAAGATCACCCTCTGGGCTTTGGGATGCTGGGACAGTGGGTGCTCTTCACAGACAGCCATCAGGCAGAAAGGGCTGCAAGGATACTGAGGCCAGAATGACAGATGGGTGTTTTTCTGTATGCGTCTATGCTCATGATACAGAAATGGTAGTTAAAGGAGTCCATTCAGGTCCCTTTGGAAAGCTGCCTGGGGCCTAGGTGCCTAAATTCTCCCTAAAGCTCACTGTAGGGGGAAATTACATTCAGAGCCTGAAGTGATGTCTCTCACTCACACTAGAAAAGCAGTTTTAACTCCTTTTTATCAGTGTTGCAACATCTTCTCCCAACAGTCCAGAGGTACCTTTGCCATAGCTGACACATGCATTTTTACCTTTTCTTCCTTGGGACTGCAGAAGCTTTGTTGCCATATGCCAAGTGTCAACACACATCACCTCCATCCTGAGGAGGATATGTATTTGAGCTGTCATCGGGTCCAAGTAATTTCTGTGTCATGGCTTTGATATGTCACCTGTCAGACCATGCTCCTTAATGAAGACCATTCGTTCTTGCCAAATGGGCCACTGAGGCAGACAACAGCCTCTTCTACAGATGTTCAAGGCCAGTGATCATTTGGGAGAAGAGGGATTTTTAATATGTGAGAATAAATAAAGCAGCTAAGCTCAGCTCTTGCTGATGCCTGTGGCAGTCAGCAATGACCCTGGAGTCTGGACTGGAACAAGTGCTATTACCTTTTTCAAAAAAAAAAAAGTTATTCAATCAGTTTTAGGAAACTCTGAAACTCATGAAAACAAAATAGGGCTGTGGAAAGAAGGGATTTTGGTCTTGATGACAGCAGGTAGCTACTATTGAATGATGGAGATATTTGCCGGGGCGAAGTGGGTTATTTTTATCATAACTCTCTCTCCATTAGTACATTCCCTGCTGGCTTGGAGGATTATATCTATTTTGGCTTGGAGGATTATACCAATTTGTTTTGCTACAAAATCAATAAAAATAAAAGCTAAAATGACAATTAAATCCAAGAAATCCCAGCTGGAAAGCAAGCAAAATTCCTCTTCTCTAATTAAAGTCAGTGCAAACCACAGCTTTACCAAGGCATTAGGGAGGGTGGGAATAAAAGGGGCCTGTTCCCACTAACACATTTACTGTAACTGCCTTTTGGGCCAACCAAATTACTGCAGAACATTAACACAACACTACAACAAGCAGCAAGGCCTGCCAGGTCTCCCACCTCATTTTGGAAAGGAGAGCAGAAAAGTGAGGCTGAGTATGTAGGAGGCATCTGTACGCTATCTCTTGCTGTCAAGTGTGAAAACCTTGTCGTATGCCTGAAAAGCTTGGTGGAGTTAGCAGGATCTGACTTCAATGGGCTTTGGATGATGTCTATAACATGATTAGGAAGGCACAGTATATGCCAATCAATGTCTCCCTCTTTAGTCTTTGCAGCAGCAGCTGGTTGCTATAACTGCAGTTTTGGGGCCAACATGCAGGAAAGTGGACATCTGAATGGGAAAAAAGACAATGGCTTTCGGTGAACACAGTGTGTTAAGCTTCTGCTGTCATCTTTTCAGGTTGTTTCCCCTGCAGCCACAGTGGAAAGATGCTAGTACTCTTAAAAGGACAAGCAAATAAAGAAAACCTCCAGCCGCAACAAAACTAAAGGAATTTCACAGCATAAGATACTAAAATACAGACAGATACAGCCATGAAACAGGGAGAGGACAAGAAATGTGATGTGTGAAAAAAAGACAAGTGAAGCATATAGACTGAAATTTCAGCTACTGCAAATTGAACCTGAAAGCAGAAAGATGTAAGGATATAGGACACATATTCCTGTGGAAGTAATTGCAATACTAAATCTATGGATAAAACACACCACAGGCCATTCTCCCTTATCAGTTATCTTCTACTTGATACTGATGCAGGAGCGAGCAATGTCAGATTGCTTTGCCTTACATTAAACCCAACTGTAACTCTTGTTTCAGCATCATGGCATGCCTTGACTGTTGGCTATCACCAGTCTTACATAATATGAAAACACAATTACTAGTCTTAAGCACTAATACTAAAGCCAGTGTTCACTTTTAATGGGCAGGGAGAAGGAGATGCAGTTTCCGTAAGGCTGACGAACTTTATATAAGCTAATAAGTGCCAGACTGGAGCTGTAAGTAAGTAATGAGTTGAATGCAGAAAGCCTGCCTGTGAAGCTGCCATCCTTTGAATAGTCAAAGTATTTTACTAGTGAAATGAATGGCTTCATCTGAAAGTTAGCCCCATAGATTGCAGTTTTCACCGCAGTTACTGAGGGATTTTGCACCAGTCATTTTGCGATGGAAATGTTCTAGCTGGAGAACAAACGACTCCCTCCTACTGGAAACCTTAGATCTTGATATCCTCTAGAAAACAGGATTTGGGCCTCTTTCACTCAAACATGAGCTACTAAGCCATGTGTGCTGACACCACAACAGCTGATCAGTTGGGCCTGAAGACAAAGGAGCTGAAGAGAAGCCCATTCTGAAGGGCTGCAGCCTTTTCTCCTTGCCATGTCCTCGCCAGTGGACACGCAGATCCACTGGGTAGTACAGTCTCAGCAGACATGAGAGAGACCACAAAACTGGTGCCTGGGCAAAGCTGTCTCTTAGAACAACGTTATTCCAGCTGACAGAAGTACTCTTCTGGCAGCGTAATTAGATATATACCAGGAGGGTTGCCAGCATGGCTGTCATGATGAGGAGAAGAAAGATGGTTCTTTTTCACTGTTTTCATCGATATTGAGCTGTTGGCAAATTTCACAGTGATGACCGCATTTAGGACAGCAAGATTGTATTTTGCTTGAGAGAGTCACAAAAATTAATGCCTCAGGCATAATATTGGGATTGATGCTGATTAGCTGGTCGAGACAAAAATTGTAATGAACCTTGTGTACTCCAATAGAATGCATTTTCTGGTTGTCCTTCTCCAATAATGTCCTGGCAGAAACCATGTCTCTCTAATCCAATATTCTGCTCTATGCATAACTCCAGTAGTTAACCTTGACGGTCTGAAGAACATGGCTTTAAATTTGATATTGTGTTCATTTCTATCCTTTGCTGTCGAAAAATATTAAATCTTCCCTCAGCCACTTGCTTTGCACAGCGAAAGACAGATGGTTGTGCTGGATCACTCCACAGCAGAACAGATGTTGTAATCGAGGACCCAAGAATTCTGCCAAATTAATTAGACTCTTCCACTGATCTGGATAAAAAGAGCAGTGTGCGGGCATTCTAAAGGGGTCGCGGTTCTAATTTATACCACCCTGTCAGGTCACCTCTTGTGAAATATGAGTGTAATCAGGTGTTCTTCTACAGCATTGTATCAGATGACATTCAAACAGGGTAGAAAGGTGGTAGGGAGACAGCAACTTTTTAATACAACATCCCAAAATCTGTACAGAAATATAATATAAAGTATCATGGTATATCGTATTTATCTTTGGTCCAACACCAAAGCAGTTCTCTTTGCAAAGCCAGTATCCTCAGAAAGATACCAATAGAGCTTAAAGAAATAACAGTTCTGAAAATGTAACTCTCCAATAAGAAGTTCACAGTCCCTATGTTTTCTTGTCACTTGCTCCTTGCACTGCTACAAAGGATCTCTGCATTTAGTTTAAAAATGTGTCCATAACAGAAAAAGAAGAAAGACTTCATAGTAGAATTGTATTTGCATGTCTTTAACCTGTTTTATTTCCTGAAGCTTTAGACAGCTATTTTGATTACCATAAGAAAAAAATACTTTTCAGTTCTATCACATTGTTTAATGCTAGAGTACAGAAATAATGCTGGCTATTCTATAAAAATCTGTTTTCCTGATTATATTCTCCTAAAATACTAAAAATCAATAAGTAAAAAGCCCATGGCTGACAGTTTTTTATCACAGCATTGCTCCCTCTGTTTAGAAACTGAAATTAATGGGCTACATCTTCAGCTGCTGCAAAGTGGTGCAGCTCCATTAATTTTAATAGAGAGAAGTCGATTTATACAAACTAAAACCTGACACCATGGCTCTTTGTCAAGTTGCATAAAGGTCTAAGTGTGCCTGTAATCATGGCAGCTGGTGCTTTGGTGATTTCAGAAGCTGTGGAGACAAAGACAAGTCTAGGAAAAGCAGAAGCTGGTATTATAAGAGATGACAAGACACAAACTTTACCAATTACTATGATGATGCTGCTTTTTAACTTTTTTGGTTATTCAGAACATGTGTCATGGGGGATTCTCTTGGGGGAAGTAACAGTGATCTGGTATTTCTTTGAGGAATTATGTTAGTTAGCAAAAACTGTCCTTTCCCTCGAGTATAACAGAACGATACAGGGATAGTTTCCTTGCTCCCCGGGTCTTAGCCAGCCTTTGCAGCTAGTGCTTGGAAGAGCTCTGCTATCCCATCCCCTTGGGGTACTTCCATCCATTCTTGCTTACCTTCTGGGATCCCTGCACATTACTTTATCCACTCAGTTCCCAAACCTAAACTTGCAGCTGATGGTGAAGGAAGTTCCTTCTCTTTTCCCCAAGGCACTTTGTGCTTACACCTATATAGATGCAGTGGTGTTCTTCAGTTCAGAATCCATAATGGAAAAAATATATATAACCTTAATTCGGCCAACAGGGAAGCTTCCATAATCTTCTAAGGCCCACTATAGCCCAGGGATGCAGACACACAGCTGTCTTTGGCTAAAGCCTTCAGGATCCCTATGCTGGTTTTCTTGAGCAACCACGCTGTCAAAAGCAGGGTCCAACTCTCTGCCAATGCTCCATCATCCTGGATAGATGTACTGCATCTCTTTCCTCAGCAATGAAGAGACCTCAGCTGACTGTGTGTTCAGACTTTGCCTCCAACCATAAGTGTAGGTTAAACTGGACACTGAATCCACAGCTGCTTTGTATTCTTCTGACATACCACCGATCAGTTATGATTTGGAGTCCTGGAGCAGGTCTGTTGCCTTTCCAAGAGCAAAAACTCTTGCAAGACAAGGAGATGCAGTGTAAGCTGCTAAATGGGGCTAGTAATGGAATTATTCTCCTTTCCTCCCTCCGGTGAAAAAGCCACATACCAGTCATCAGCGAGGCAGCTGCTGCACACATGTGAGCAATCCTAGCATATTTTTTGTTGGTTCCTCCTAGTGAAAAAGCACTTGCCATGTCCCAAGCCTCAGAGAACATGTGCCTTCAAAATCGACTCCAGCATGAAGGAAGAGGGCCAGACTTGAGCCTCGCAGAGGCATATTCTTTTATTTTTTTGAGAAAGTAGGTCTAACCCTCTGTGCTGTTCCTCAGGTCATTCCTCAGCAGCATGAGATCAGCATGTAGTCCAATACAGGCTATGTCTGGATGAGATAACAATTTCCCAGCAACTCATTGAGTGTCTTAGCCGCTAACACAACCCTCCGGGCAGCTGAGCAGTCTCCTTTATGATTTTTTCTGTGCTAACTCTTCAAAGGAAATCCTCCTATGAAAATAATAAGCTCAGCAAAGTTAGAGGTACTGTCCTGCTCACCTTCTCACTATAAAAGAGGTGGATTTTGGCATCTGATGCAAAGGAGCCCAGAAAATATAGCTGCTGAATTCTGCCTAGAGATTAAAGGCTCTGAAACTGAAAGTGCCTAATACTTATGGTAAACACCATAGCGGGAAGGTTCATTGGGCTGGTCAAGAACCCCATGGCATGCTAAGATGCTACTGCTGCAGCCTGCGCTGCTTTGCCATCTACTGGGATCAGCCACCATCTACTCCTGGAGTTCCCTCTCCTGCAAATGGGGTTCTATTTGAGGACACAGAGTTACAAATCAGCAAAATTGATCATGATGAACTGATCGTAAGTGGGTTTTTTTAATATGCATGTGTAGGCAGTGGTTCTGTATCTTAACTCCTTACTTTGCTATTAAAAAAAAATGAGAACAATGCCAGCTGAGGGCAATAACATGTTTCTTCCCTGATTCGGCTTTGGTGTACAAAAATTGCACCTTCAGGGAAGCTGGCAGCTTCTGGAGACTTACTAAAAATGGAAGCTCGCTTTAAATATATATCAGAAGATATCAGCATGGTGCGAGTGTCTTTCTTCCTCCTGTACTTTCACTTGCAACTTTCACATGCTGGTACTGTATTTTGGAGTAATATATCACACCTTCATTTTCATAATGAAAAATCTGCTCTTAAGCACCAGTGACTTGCAGTACTAATCCATTATCAGAATGCCATGGGTCTGATAATGCCCTGGTGTTGCTGCATAATCCATCACTGGGACATATGCACTGTCAAAGTGTTTCTACATAGTTCCTGAATAAGCAGAGAGGATTTCTGCCTTCCAGAAGCAAATCAATTTTGCATTTTGCAAGAAAATGTGCTTTTTGCTGAAACTATTAAAAAAAATCAGTGAGATGCAGAGTTCAAATTATATACATATATATATATGTATTTTTTTTAATGAGGTAATTGCAAAATCATTTGAAAATGAGCTATTCCAAAATCCAGATCTGGCATTAAAGGTAAGCATAAATATTTCAAAAACAGATAATTAAAAACGCAGAAGAAAATGTCAGAGCTTCATATAGTGACAGATGTGAAAAGCTTCCTTCTCTATTTCTCCCATTTCACATATTATTATCTTCATCTGAATGCCTGAGAACATAGAAATTTTCAGTGCAACCACAGTCCTGTGTGGTAGGGATTATTAGTCTTATTTTATTCTTTTTTTTTAACTTTCTAGGTCAGAAGGAACTCTGGCAAATGTTTTAAAACAGATGCCCTAAAGAATAACATGCTTTAAATTATCATTCACTCCATATTCATACATAAAAAAGGAAAAGAAATAATAATCAAGCCTTGAATCCCAGCTCAGAGAGAAGCTCCCTTCCCCTCAGACGCTGGTGCTGTGACAGTGCCAGGTAAGGGGATCTCCCAGCTGGCTCCGAGCAAGGTCCCTTCTGGCCAATTTGCTCTGCTAGGAGGAGTTGCTCCCACCATCCCACCCTGCTGGGTTCTCTGCATTGCACTGAGTCCCTTACTAGTTTTTACACCTGACTCATTGGCCTGCTCCCTCAGTTGGTGAGTCAGGCTGTTTTGTATTCTGAGTTTGATTTTGCTTATGCGGGTTTTACGCAGATGCAGTTCAGTTGACTTCTGTGGCATTACTCCTGAGGCTAACGAGGGACGGAGATAAAGGCATCTTTACTTCAAGTTGAATGCAAGATATGGATCCTCAGCCTCCTAATAAGGCAGCTATGGAAATGTAATAAATTAAGCTGACTACTCTCAAAACATAAAAAATGCTGAGGTATCCATAAACAGCATGTGGTTCCTTGACTACTTAAGAAGAAAGGTGTACCCGTATAGGTGCGCTACTTCCTTGGATAACTTCAGTTAAACAGAGAATCCAGATGCTCCACATTCCTACCACTGACGGGTAATTATGAATATCTGCTTAGCTGAAGCTTCTAGCACATCTGAGTTAAAAGACTCCTTCAAGTACAAAGGTTTTTGTCTGCCTGTGGGGTTTTTGAGCTAGTGAAAACAATGTCCGCATTTCAGTTGTGTCCAAATTAGAGAGCACTAACTCGCATGGAAGCAGAAGCTCCCCAAGCCTTCAGCACTGATGAGCAGATCCTAAATCCTGCTATGGTAGTAGTTTCCTGGGCATAAAGACTTGTTGGTTCCTGCACAAAATGAAAAAAGGAAACAGATCTGTCAACACAAGCTTGTGTCTGTCAGGAGAATGAAGAAGGGTGCCATCAGCCCTGG